>NC_069133.1:63097697-63380957 GCF_026914265.1 Mya arenaria | reverse complement strand
AAGTTGCAACCCTAATGACAGTGATAATGATAGATTTGTAACCAATATTGTGATTCTATGATTTGTTCCTTTATTCAGGGAAAACTACTTGTTCACGTGTGAGTGTGAGCGGTGCATCACACAGGCGGATGATCCTGATGTCACTTCTGAGGAAGAGGATGAAGAAGATGATGATGATGATGATGATGATGATATGGAAAACTGAACCGGTTCAAGGGGACCTACTGTACACTTTCAGCAACAGAAATACAGTGATCCATAACTCATTACTTCATTATAGTCTCACTTATTGCTAAACACATAAGTCGTCGTTGTTTGTAGTTATTGCCCTTTATTTTCTCGTCACTTCAAACTATATATACAGATAGATCTTATTGAAGAGAAGGACAGTGCACAGGAATCATTACTTTGGATGCAGTTTTTTTTAGTAACTGCCCTTAAGGTGGAACGCGACTATGATTTTTTTTCGAGTTACTGTCTGAAAATTGGTATACAAATAGAAGAGCATATGCCCAGTTAGGGACTGTTTTTACTTTTTCAATATTCGGAACAGTTTTGAATCTACGAGTTTTCAAAATATGCCACTGACGTCAATTTTGAGATGTCTGTCATATTTTTGCGTTCCAGCTCAATAACCGATATTTTCATCAATTCTTCGTTTACAGCTATGAAATTTCAACGTCAAGTACGTCTTGTGAAAACGTTCACGCTCATATATTTTTCTTTCTCTTGTTGAACGTCATTGTTTCTAAATTCGTCTATAACGTCATTTTTCGCAAGAAAAACGGCGTCGTGTTTCGCTGAAAAAAGTGCGCCTTTCTTTAATTCTTGAAAAAACTGCTCGTTTAATTTTTGATTTTTTTAAATACATGTATTCAATGTTTTATTACAATCGCATGATATCAAGAAAAGGGTACCTCACCGACTTCGTTTTTGCGCAGTATCAAATAATCTAACCCCTATACCTGTTTCTTTTTCAATACGTAGTGTATTTAAACGTTTAGCATGACGTTAATCGAATTGCTTTTGTTTATTAAATGGAAAGATTAGAAATCTTAGAGTGTCTGATCAGTTTATGTTAGGGATATTTGTTATTGTTGTTGTACAAAATATCTAATTCCACACAAGACGGGCGCTGAATAACCAGCTTTATAATCAATGACTTAAATCTGGCGGCTATTTTAATGAGAGGCTTTCTTAATTATTAAGCAATCTCATTTGCCGAATTATAATATGATAATACACATCAATAATCGTTCCAGTCACTATGCTATGAGCTGTGACTATGCTGATTAGTGCTTGTTTTTTTATATAATATACATCTACAGTAATAACACAACAATAAACGGTTCTACTACTTTATTAGTTACCAATTTCTTTAATAAGTATCAGTAGAGATCTGCAGTTATAAGGCTCTAAACTAAGCAAAAGCATAGTAAATCCAGTGTGTGACACTCATTTCATACACAAATATAACTAACAAACCAAAAAATGATAATCGACAGAAATCTGCATTGTAATAAGCACAAACGGATCCCGGCAGTAGAGGGGGTACAGCCCCCCCCCTCCCCCTTAAAATCATCCAAGTTTTCTTCTGTATGTCACTATCGGAGAAAATGTAATAGTATACAGATCTATAAAATACGCGACTATAGAGTTCAGTGTTGAATCTAAGTTTGATGTAGTCAATCGGTTATCGTTGAATAAAAACATATACAATTAATAAATTCCACTATATTGGTAACCATATGATTGACTAAGTTTGGTATTGAATCTAACTCTTGATCAACTTTTAGCGAGGGTTATTTGTTACGCAACGGTTTGGGTGGGGGTCAGTTCTTTACGTTAAGAATTAATCGGTCATTCTTTGAACAGAAAGAAAATGACTCATGTGGTAAAATAACGGGGTCAATCGGCGTTAATTTAAAACACACTAAAATTTTAAAGTGAAACTCTTATTCAAATCAATATTCCACATGTATAACAAACATTTATTTTGACTGATAAACCCTTACTTCTTACTAAATAATAAACTCATACAAAATATTATTCACTGATTACAAGATTGTAACTGTTTATTTAATAGTAAAGCGCAAAAATGATTCTTTTTTTGGTGAATGCTAAAGGATTTACTATGGTCTCATATTTCTTTCAAATTAAACTCGGTATTCTTCATAAGAACCATTGTTTTCGATATGTATTTATTCTTAAAGGCATATTAAAACAATAGTATATTTGTGGTAAATCGTATTTGTGTTTAATACTTGTGTTTGCACTGATTGTAAATGATCACATTGAATTGTTTCTATTATCTCATCTTATTAAGGGTTGTTATAGTTCACACAAATGCACTCACATGAACGCACGTATATGCCCACATACTCGTACATGCACGCACGCCCATACACACGAACACGCACACACACACACACTATAATAAAATATGTTCCAAATGGCTCAAATGATGATCTTAAAGTTAATGTTTTAGTGCAGTAAAATGTTTAATTTTGTTAATCAATGCATTGTTTTAATCCATAACGAGTTATTTTGTTTTCCTGACTTTACCACGCAATAAAAGCTTCTCGTGCGTTCAAGCAAATTCATGAGACAACTTTCGGCGATGCATTCAATGCCCATGATACAGAAGCCAACATAGCTACCTTATCCCGCAATCAATGTTCCTGCCGTGCGTATTGTACACGTGTGCGTGCGTGCGGGCGTGTGTGTGTGTGCGCGCGCGCGAGCGTGTGTACATACATGCCTGCGTGTGAGAGCGTACATGTGTGTGAGAGCGTGTGTGTGCGTGTGTATGGGCGTGCGTATGATCGTTTGCGTGCGTGTGTGTGTGCGCGCGCGTGTGTGTGTGTTTGTGTGTGTGCGGGAGCGCGTGCGCATATATATGCATGCGTGTGCACGCGTGCTTGAGTGTGGTATGGTGTTTGGGGTGCGTTTTTACGCGGGCGTACGTGTACGTTTTGTGCGTGTGTTTGTATGTAAGCTATAACAACCCTTAACAAAATGAGCTTATAGTAACTATTTAAAGATGCACACTTACTCTCCCATCTCAACTAAACTCAATATCTTAATTTTCCCCATGGCTGGACATATTCAAAATATATTCAAACATTGATAGACATAGAACATAAATAATATTATATACAATAATAGTACAGTTTAAAATTATAGCATATTGTTGTCAAAATATTTATATAGGTAGGATATAGCTATATATAAGTATAAATAAAAGCTTACATTCTACATGCAAATAAAATAAGTCTATTTGACTTCCATGATAGTAAGGTCGTGTGATCTGACGCTTGGATGCAGAAATCTTGTCGAAAACAAAGGTTCTTATGAGAAATACCGAGTTGATTTGAAAGAAATGAGCATAAAACATGGTATTTTTACATTATGAGAATAGAGTAGACCACAGTAAATATTTTAGCATTCACCAATAATTTAATGTTTTTGCGCATTCTGTTATTAAACACGCGGTTAAAATCTTGTAACCAGTAATTAATATTTTCCATAAATGCATAATTGAGTAAGAAGTTTTATTAGACAAAATTGATCTTGTTATACATGTTTATGCATGGATTTTGGATAAGCATGTCACTTTAACTATAGTTCATTATAATCAGTCTTTAATTATTTAATAATGTTAACTATTCGGAATTCAACAGAATAAAAAAATGTTGAATTATCAATTTAACTAAAATTAACAACAACTGTTATATGTTATTGAAGTGGTTTATTCAAAACTAAGCTTTTATTAGCGTAAATAATAGTTCGATTTACGTCATGCTTAACGTTTTATAACAATACGTAATGAAAAAGAAACAGGTATAGGGGTTAGATTATTTGATACTGCGCAAAAACGAAGTCGGTGAGGTACCCTTTTTTTGATATCAGGCGATTTGTAATAAAACATTGAATACATGTATTTAAAAAAATCAAAAATTAAACGAGCAGTTTTTTCAAGAATTAAAGAAAGGCGCACTTTTCAGCGAAACACGACGCCGTTTTTCCCGCAAAAAATGACGTTAAAGACGAATTTTAAATAAATAACGTAAACAAGAGACGAAAAATATATGTGCGTGAACGTTTTCACAAGACGCACTTGAGGTTTAAATTTCTTAGCTGTAAACGAAGAATTGGTGAAACTATCGGTTATTGTAGCTGGAACGCAAAAATATGAGAGACGTCTCGAAATTGACGTCAGTGGTATATTTTGGGAGTCATAGTTTCAAAACTGTTCCGAATATTGAAAATGTAAAAACAGTGCCTAATTGGGCATATGCTCTTCTATTCGTATACCAATTTTCAGACAGTAACTCGAAAAAAAATTCATAGTCGCGTTCCACCTTAACTTACTTATTATTTGTTTGGAGCCTTTATTAGGTAGTTTAATTAAAATGATTCTTCCGGTATTCACGTCAAACATCATATTAAGATCACAAGAACCATAAATCTACCTGTGTTTGGGGTTTTTAAAGTTATTCACTGTAATCATCAAACACAGATAAGTGATATGGAGGGTTACGTGTTTTATCCCAAAATAATTGGATGTTTTAGTCAAAAGGAGTTTTAATAGGTTTTATCAGTTGCCATGTTTTGAGCTGTTGCCAGATTTGATTATCGAGACTTTTCAATAACAATTTCATATTGTACAAAATTGAAGAAAAATGTGGGATATTTTGTATAAATGTAATATATTAGTTTATGGTAGTTACTTGGAGGTGATGTTTTAAAGTTCAATGGTTCACACCATGTTATAAGTGTTTGGTTGATGGTAAATATATTATTTAGCAATATTTTCAGGTGTATTGTAACTTTTATGTTTTTGACATTTACTAGTTAAGTGTATTTTATTATTTTATGAAGTCTGCCATTTTATGAAGATGAAATTAAAATTTTAAAACAGCCCCTGTGTTTTCATTTATCATGTATTTTGTTTAAGATTTTTTGAAGGCTTGTTGTTTTAGAAATAGGTATGGACCATAGCATATGGTATATGGGTGGGCCTTCACGGCAGTATTGTTGGGCAACTGGCTTAACTTGACATTAATATAGCCAGAGTTATCAATCTTGCTGTTTATATAAGAATATCATAGATAACATGGTCAGCCACCTAGGCCAGGGACAGATACCTCTACCAAAGTCAGCCACCTATGCCAGGGACAGATACCTCTACCGGGGTCAGCCACTTAGGCCAGGGACAGATACCTCTACCAAAGTCAGCCACCTAGGCCAGGGACAGATACCTCTACCAGTCAGCCACCTATGCCAGGGACAGATACCTCTACCGGGGTCAGCCACCTAGGCCAGGGACAGATACCTCTACCAAGTCAGCCACCTAGGCCAGGGACAGATACCTCTACCAAAGTCAGCCACCTAGGCCAGGGACAGATACCTCTACCAAAGTCAGCCACCTAGGCCAGGGACAGATACCTCTACCAAAGTCAGCCACCTAGGCCAGGGACAGATACCTCTACCGGGGTCAGCCACTTAGGCCAGGGACAGATACCTCTACCAGTCAGCCACCTATGCCAGGGACAGATACCTCTACCGGGGTCAGCCACCTATGCCAGGGACAGATACCTCTACCAGTCAGCCACCTATGCCAGGGACAGATACCTCTACCAGTCAGCCACCTAGGCCAGGGACAGATACTTCTACCAAAGTCAGCCACTTAGGCCAGGGACAGATACCTCTACCAGTCAGCCACCTAGGCCAGGGACAGATACCACTACCAAAGTCACCCACCTAGGCCAGGGACAGATACCTCTACCAGTCAGCCACCTAGGCCAGGGACAGATACCTCTACCAGTCAGCCACCTAGGCCAGGGACAGATACCTCTACTGAAGTCAGCCACCTAGGCCAGGGACAGATACCTCTACTGAAGTCAGCCACATAGGCCAGCGACAGATACCTCTACTGAAGTCAGCCACCTAGGCCAGGGACAGCAGAAGTCAGCCACCTCTGCCAGGGACAGATACCTCTACCGGGGTCAGCCACCTCTGCCAGGGACAGATACCTCTACCGGGGTCAGCCACCTCTGCCAGGGACATCCACCTTGTTCATGAGTAGTCATCTCAGCCAGTAAAAAGAAATGAATATTATACTGGAACTCATTTCCATCATAAAAAAGACAAGCTAAATATAAATGAATGTTTATTTGCCATATGGTTCTGCAAAAATCATAGAGATAATACATGTACATTCGTGTTGGTATTCATATCGCCACAGAAATTGCATGCTCAATACATGATTTATCAGTAGATTCTTGACTTATCACAATGAAAGTTTGAAGCACTGGAAAACGCAATTGGCCCTTAATAGCGTTTCAAATTGAAACAAAAAATCAATATATATTAACTACCATGTAACTACATGTAGAACAAGGGCTCAATTTCACAGATTGATCAAGAGCAATTAAGGTTATAAATGAGCATCGAACAACAAGAATCAAAACAAAACAGGGCCAAATATTTTTTTAGAGCTAAAAAAAAATACATTTGGTTCGGGTTACCCGACCCTACCTACGGAATAGGCGCCGACCCTACCGTTTTTATAGTCAGTTTGAAAAAAAAAATGAAAAACTAAAAAAAAATAAAAAAAATTTGGTTTTTTTTTTTAATTGCTTTTCAATATGTAGTTTAAAACTTAAATGCTTATACAGAAGATAACTTTAACACCATTCTCCAATGATGAAAATGATATTCTTATATAAAGCCTAATAAAAAAAATAAATAAAGAAAAATAAAATGCCTACCTACCCTACCTATTTTTGAAAAGGATGTAACCCTAACCAAACATTTTTTTATTTTAGGCCTGACCATTTTGAAGACTTATTAATTCATTGTCTTTGAATTGGACAATTTTTGCATAAATGTCTGATTACCAGTGTAGACTGCTGACAAAGGATCAGTTGGCAGTTTTTCATATTTACATCCGAAATGTATATTTTATGCCGAAGAAAAATCATTTTTCTAATGGCATTAGTAATGCTTTTTGGCCACAAAACTTCAATTTTCAAACAGGAATATTAAAAACTTCATTCTGATATTTTGCCGCGAGTCTGATATCACTGGTTCCAAGATATTTACACAAAGATTGCTTCATTCCAAGACAGAAATTAAATAAGTTGTCAAAACGGTCAATCTGTGAGAGTTCAGCTTTAAATTTAAAAGCAACAACATTGGTTGGGCAATCTGCATATATATATATATATATATATATATATATATATAATATAGAAATAAGTTCCATACTTTAAAAGTTTTTTTCTTAAACTTTGGAACATAAAGTGATTTAGAAGAAAAATAAGTGCATAGTGGGGCTGAGTGCCAAATACTGCTGATTGCTGTAATTAGTCTTTATTTTGCTGATATTGGAGATTCTATTTTGTCATTAATAAAAAAAAAACTTTATAATATACTTAATCCTACAAAAAAGTATCAGTAATGAGTAAATTTCACCATGGCTTTGCAAATCATGAATAATTGTGGAATGGTCAACAACCAAAAAATGACAAAAATTGAAAGCTATGTCAAGTCTAGTGCCATGTTGGCTGTATCTGCAATGAAACTTTTCTTTTAAAATTGTAAAAAAAGTATTATGAGCAAATAACAGCTAAATCAGTAAAATTTTAATTTCTCAAAATATTGTGCCTCATTTGCCTGTAGTACGGTAGATTTTTTGAAATAAATTTGAAAGTATAATTGTACATGTTTCAGTTCAGCAATACAATATTTTGTAAATAAAAGTTCTGAACTTGAGTGGGTAATACTGAATTCAATATATAACAATCTCAACACAATGTAAAATGACCAATGTTGGTGGGGTCTGATATTATTTACAAAAAAATAACAAGAGTCCTCTCCATGGAAACTGATAAACAAATAATTTACACCATAAAGCAAGGTTTTAATTGCCACGAAAAAAAAAAGCAAACACACAAAAACATTGGATCCTTTGACAAAAACCGAATTCCTTAAGATATCACATGTAACTTCGCACTGAAGATATCACATGTAACTTCGCACTGAAGATATCACATGTACCTTCACATTGAAAATATCACATGCAACTTTACATTGAAGATATCACATGCAACTTCACATTGATGAGTTTGAGGTTTTTCAGTAATGAACACATGACGGCATTGGAGATGTGCAGTTGAAAAGTGTCACTTACATGCAGAAATAAAAATGGTGTGGAATATGTCTACCATGAGCTTCCAAAAAAACAGTTAGAACTAAAGGGACCCTCTTGTGTCTAATAAGGTCAGACATAGGTAAATATTTTTATTTCGAGTGCAAAAGTAAGGTTTCTTTTGTTTTGAATTATTTGAAAATATAACAAAAAAACACCTAATGCTGAAGCATTGGCAGCAATATTAAAAATGGGATGATTTTTTTGCCTAAATGTATCAATATATCAGAAAAAAGTAAGTATTAGTCAATTACTGTGCTGTTTGTTCATAATAATAATAAAAAATAGCCCCAATCTTTTAATCCACTTGTACATGTATTACATTGAACCTGCTTTTGTTAGCATATATCTGTACTTGACCAACGTTTGATGTGTGAACAAATGCAAAAATCAAAACTCAAAGAATTGACACAATATCTTGATTCCAACATGAACCAAACTCATTCTGTTTAACTAAACCATTCACATGAGCATAATTTGTGTCCCCTATTTATTACATGTAGTATTAAAATGTTATGGCACAAATTTGCAGCAAACAAATATCCATAACATACATGTAGGATCAACTTCCACCAGCAACTCTTAACATAATAATACCGCAGTTAATTGCTGTGTCAGTTATTCAATAGAATGCTCCTCAATGTGTTCTCCATGTACAATGTCAATCTATGTACATTTCAGGAACAAGTATATGATATAAGCACATACTTTAGACTTCTAAAGCTAGATGTGCAATTCAAATTGAACTGTTTCATCGAACAAATGACCTTTACATTAATAGAAGTCATATCTCACAACCAATATTTCATTGGCTTTCAAATTATGTTGTTTTTTCAATATTTTGGATAGGCCATGCAATGCAATGAAAACTTTGTATAAACCAGAAAATTAAATCATAGCATGTATCCGCAAGGGAATTAAAAGTACTTTAACGTGGAACAGTAGATCTATGCTGAACTCAGTTTATTTGTAAAGCTTGGCAAATATTAAAATCCTTCAAAAACCAACTGGATACAATAGTCCAAGCCAAATCAATAGTCCAAGCCAAATACTCCAGAGCCAAGATGTACAGTAGTGGTGGCTGTATTGTTGAGTTCACATGACATAGACCTTCTCACACTTCTCGATATGGTGGGTCTCCTTGCTCCGAGGGCATGTAACCTGGCCTTCATTCAGTGCAGCCATTTCTTCAAGGGCCTGTTAAGGAGAATTAAGATATAAAATTCAGAAACCAAGCAAGTAAGATTATGACTCAGTTTGTGTAAAGGAATGCTGTAAAAAATTATGCATCTGCATCAAATAAAATGAGTTTTTGATAGGATTACCTCAAACATATTCAATAGATTTTGATTATCTCTCTCTTCCGCATGACTGATTCCTTGATTAAGCTATGGATGAATCTATTCTGCACCTATCACATTCTAGTATAACAGGCACTGATTCATTTTTGGAGAGAAGTATGGGTCCTCAGGAAGCAGTCCAAGGCAAAGTTGAATATGAATAATGGGTATTAAGGGAAACATGAATCAATGACACAGGAATCACTGTTTTAGGACTAAGGAATCACTGTTATAGGACTCTGGAATCACTGTTATAGGACTCTGGAATCACTGTTATAGGACTCTGGAATCACTGTTATAGTACTCTGGAATCACTGTTCTAGAACTCTGGAATCACTGTTATAGGACTCTGGAATCACTGTTATAGGACCTAGGAATCAATGTTACAGGACTCTCAAATCACTGTTATAGGACTCCAGAATCACTGTTATAGGACTCAGGAATCACTGTTATAGGACTCAGGAATCACTGTTATAGGACTCTTGAATCACTGTTATAGGACTCTTGAATCACTGTTACTGTTATAGGACTACAGAATCACTGCTGTATGACTCAGGAATCAATTGTTATAGGACTCAGGAATCACTGTGATATGACTTGGGAATCACTGTTATAGGACTTGGGAATCACTGTTATAGGACTCAGGAATCACTGTTATAGGACTCTTGAATCACTGTTATAGGACTCTTGAATCACTGTTATCGGACTCCATAATCACTGTTATAGGACTACAGAATCACTGCTGTATGACTCAGGAATCAATTGTTATAGGACTCAGGAATCACTGTGATATGACTTGGGAATCACTGTTATAGGACTTGGGAATCACTGTTATAGGACTAAAGAATCACTGTTATATGACAAAGGAATCACTGTTATAGGACTCTAGAATCACTGTGATAGGACTCAGGAATCACTGTGATAGGACTTGGGAATCACTGTTATAAGACTCTGGAATCCCTTTTTAGGACTCGGGGAATCACTTTTACAGGACTCTGGATTCACTGTTATAGGACTCTGGAATAATTTTTAAAGGACTTGGGAATCACTGTGATAGGACTCAGGAATCACTGTTATAGGCCTGAAGGCAGAGAAAAGTCCTGAGGTTTTGAAAATTCCTTACGTCAGAATGACCATAAAAATTAAAAATACTATCATATTTTCTTTATGGTCAAAATTTCTTAATCAACAACTAACTGTAATATGTTCTACTTACATTACATCCGTATACGAAGCCATTTGGCATCATCATTGGTGGGTTATGTTCATTCAGCGCTTGGCCCGAAATATGGCAGATGAGCTTGGAGTTGGCACAGTGAGCGTACGGCAGATGTTGGCCAAGTCTGGGGAAGAAAAGGTACAAGTAAACATTTGGCCCCAATTTCTCCAACTTCTTATGCCCCTTTTAACAGGATTAAGCCAAGGTCACTATTTTTGTTGTTCTAATATGTGTTATATTATTTTCTTTAAGAATTTTTCAAAATTTTAAAGGAATAATTTGTATGATAATAACAATAAACCATTCTACATTTATCAAAATTCAATTAAGTATGTATTTTAGCTAATTAAAATAAGCGACTTAAGCCTGTTAAGCTTAGGAAGTTTCGAGAAATTAGGGCCTGGTGAACATTCACATCTACAATGGAAGATTGGGTGAATCTAATGGCTGTCCAGATATATGGCGGATACTTCCTAGATGATGGTAACACAATCAGAATCACCCTGACAATGACACCATGTTGAACCACACTCACTGGCAAATCTTTCCCATAATCCATTATGATTCCATGACGAAATTCCACCAGCAAACAACTCACTGGTGAGTGATAACATAAAAGAAGGTGTCAAACACCATGACGTGCCTTAGCTGGTTTTCACAGCTTTTTTTCTCGATTTATAATTCTCACCTGTTCAGGCTCCTACTACACACAGGGCAATCAGCATTCCGACTTCCAGCTTCACCTTTATAACAATAGCTGGGGAACATGGGTCAAGGTCATATAACTATTCGTATAATATCCTAAACCTCATTTCCAGTTGCTTTCCAGTTTAATACAACCTCTACATGTGTATTTCGCATATGTAATATAACATTGTTTTAGTTCTTTCATTGGTATGTTTGGTAAATTTTGGTGATTAGCAGCACAGGTTAAAAGGTAGGTTTTGTTAGCAACAGGATGTGATAAAAGAATCCGACATATATATATAATATGTGGCGACTCCAGACAGATCCAATATGAAGTATGACTCATACTAATAGATATTTAACTAGGTACATTGCTAACAGATGCTCAGGGATTAAAAGTGGTCCAAAATGCAATGGGGACTGGATGTTGTGCTTTCAACGTCCTTACCAAGTTTCATTCAGATGTATGTACTTGTCTTTATTAGAGAACACAAAATACTAAAAATTATATTCTTACAAACTGCTGATGCTAGATCAATCCGCCCTAGATCAATATAAAAAACGCAGTTTGTGAACTCTGACTTTGAAAGCAAAGAAAAGGATGAAAAATATGCATGTAAATCAGAAGAACAAGGATACGGTGTTTTCAGGGCAGAGAGTCCAGCCTGTAGCGTGACGGTGAACACAGAGGCATTGTTGAGTTGGTGTAGTTTGAAATTCTCAAAACGGAACTGACGTACCAAGTTGTGCCAGCGCTCTGGATTAGTAAGTCCTGAAAATGAATCAGAGAATGTTATTGTTTGAATTTTGTTTTATGTCTTCCCTATGCACTATACATTTCCCTATGCACTAAGGCATTGATGAGCTGATGTCGCTTGAGGTTCTCATAACTGACAGAAGTTGATTACAAATCATGGTCAAAATTACAGGACCTTGATGTTATTTAAAGCTTTCATTCGAAAAAAATTTGGATATTTTTTAAAACAATGTTGTTCAATGCAACTTAAATGAAATGTTAAATATATATGTCATATAGGTAATTAAGTGTGTATAAAATTATTTTCTGAGTTTGAGTGAAACGGATTAGAAGAAAATTATTTTCCCTTGTTTGTAATTGAATAACCGCAAGGTGGCGTTTTATATGCACGAGACGTTCATAGGCACGAGTATTTAATGCGCATAAGAATGTAAAGGCATTCAGCGCTGGGAAGCCGATACCCTCACATCCATACAATTGATTGTAAAATTTTACAAGCAAATGTTTATGGTGAAAGTTTTCTGTTATTATTCAATATCATATGAATGATCTATATGTTCTCACTTGTTTACATAGCATTGTAATTGACACTTGTAGAACTTGATATAGTGTGTGTACATGAATCATATAAATGATATGTAATTAATACCTAATTGTTAAGGAGCTTACGGGTGATGAAGCCCGACATCTAGTGGTATGAGACAAATCCTGTAAATCGGGATGACAAACGGGCAGAGTTTTCCCCAGAAGGAGGGTTTTATCTCAGTTTTTCCTCGGCCAGTCAACCACGTCTGTAAGCTCCATCTTTTGCAAGCACTTTGTTAACTAGACATACTTTGCTCATTTTGTAAGTTTATGCTACCTGTGTTAATCGGTTTCCCAAAGTGCTTCACTGAGACTTCCAAAATAATACCATTGAAACGAATTGATTTTGTTGTTTTCTATAGGAGGTTATAGAATGGTATTAATTTTTAAGGGCAAAATGTTTTTCCTTCCTGCTGACAGAGATCAAATTTACTAACATGTAAATATTACCTTATAAGAGGGTATGTTTGTGTCAGGTGAGAATGCCAGAAGCCCCATAACGATTTGTGTCTCGGCCAACTGTTGTTCGTCCAGTTGAGAACTAAAGTACTTCCTCGCATGTCTACAAATACAGGTGAAAACATTAGGCTTTGATATGCAATATTGTCCATTATTTTGGCTCATCGCTGGTGTATGCATGGAAAACACTGAACATTGGAGTTTTGTGGGTTCATTTTGATAATTAGAGTTTGCTCAAATTGATAGATGAGTACTTGTCTAAGACATGTTGTCTTGTCATTTGTTTGTCTCCCGACAAGTGATTATTAGGCCTTGAATCTTGTGCATTTAAACAAGGTCATAGTACATGCATTTGTAGTGCGTGTGTGTGGGAGGGGATGAACCTTTAAGTAATACCTGACAGCATCAAGCCTGCAGTTGCTGCGAATCATCTCTATAAACTCCTGTTGCCTCAGTTTGAACTCAAGACTGCTCTGTAAAAAAACAATTACAGCATGTTTTTTATAATTACACTTTATTAAAATTATATTTTCACTTTATTAGGTTGGACATGTATCTTATAAGATGTTAAAATTTGCATTCACTACCAGCATGTGTATCATAACTTTTCACTGATTAACATAGGAAATGACTTTAAAGGAGCTAGACACCAGATGATCCCAAAATTGGCAAATAAATTATTTCCACAAAACAAGCCTAGAATTGTGAAAACTACCTAGTATGAGGCCAATAATACATCATTTAACATGATTAAAATAATATTTTGTCACTGTCTCAACTGAGTTTACCCGTTTATAAATAGAGCATAATGGTTATCCAGTTTAAAGTGTGTATATTAAGCATGTGAATGTCATGTGAAAAGTACAGATACTTATTCAAAAGCTAATTTTAAATTAACTGGGATTGACATGGTAGAAAAACCAAGAAAATTTGATATTGGAAAAATACACAAAAACTGTGAAAGATACGTGTTGTTAGCAATGTGATTCATCAGTAATTTAGATTCAATCCGTTGTTCACAACAACATCAATTTAATATAAGTTTTTGACAATTTTCTTCTCTTCTTGCAATTGTTTCAACTGGTGTCTAGTCCCTTTAATGTAATGAAATATGTTTCCAACTATGATGCATTATTTTGTAAAATTGTTTTTAGCTAGTACATATAGAAACCTGGTACTTTAAATAATTTAATTGCATCTTAGCAGACAGTGACTCAGTCTAGAGGGAAAAGGTTCCATCCTTTTATAAGTAAACGCAGACAGATAATCAGTGCAGAATTCCTGCCTGTAACTGTTACAAGAGACAAACCTTCAGTTTCCTTAGTTTTGATTTATTCTCATAGCACCAAGCCAGACAAGGGGCCGTCTCATGATTGATGAGGGATTCCTCGACAGCTTTTGAATTCATGAACAAATCAATATTTGTAAGGTCCTGAAAATGGAGACAATCATGTGCAGACAAGTGTGATACTGACAAACAATATTTTACTTTTGTGATGCAAGTCATGTTTCACTCTCACAAATAAAGCATGATTTAAAACTCTAATTATTCCATAGTTTGTTGAAACAAATGCAGATCATTAGGTGGAGGGACATTGGTCTTTATGTGGAATTCACCTTAATGCAAAACTTAACTGAGGACACGGATAGAAATTATAAATGAGAAATAGAAAAATTTACTCCTTTTTTAAAAAAGTGTTCTAGTGAAAAATATTTCAGGAAAATGAGTTAGCTTCATACAGAATTTAACAATTCTTTTTGTATGTTTAGTATCTGTCACATGTATATTATATATATTATAGATAATTTGTTCATCTTGGGCCCGTGGCCTATTACAAATCGTCTATTGAATTGATATTCCCTCTAACAAACCTCAATATCGGAATGCTGTGCCAGTTTCAATGCTGTGCTGTAATATCCCGCCCTCAGAAAGTACTCCACTAACATTCTGTCCAGTCGTTTCTTCTGCCAGAGTGGGCGTGTATTTTCATGAAGGTGTTCTGCCTCTTTCAAATGGTCAACCCGCCGTTTGATCATACGAGCTGTCTCCAGTTCTTCACTAATACTCTCATCAGCCTTGTTAAAAAGGTATACATTCACTTGAAAATATGTGCAATGGTATTTAAGCAATGTAGCTCATTGAGGCCAAAGTTCGGACCCATCACCATTGCTAAAAACTTTTTCCCCCAAAAGCAAAAGTAATTTCAATTTCTGTATTTTTTTGTATTTTTTTTTTATTTATTTATTCTATCAAAAAAATGGACCCCAAACTAATTTTGTATGGAAGAAATGACGTTTTCTCAAAGGAAAAACACTTCTTTCTTTTTTATGTGAAATATTTGGTTGCAAACTTGCAATCAAAATTAAAATTTAAACAAAAACAACCCTCCTACCTTCCTCTTCAGCATTTTAAGTTTTTCCACCATGGAATCAAGAGCCAGGGTGACCTCCCCTATTGTGATATCGGGCTTCTGAAGGCAGGTCTGTAGCTCACTCCCCACAACTTGCACCTTTGACACTTCACGGTCGATCGACTTCTGTGCACATCTGAACTTCTTGTTCAATAGCTCATACGGTACCTGAAGTTTACAAGTTATAGTTTAAATAGTTGACATTTGATAACAGTGCAAACAAATTTGTGAAATCACTGCTTTTGAAATACTTTGATGCTCAAAGCAAAGGTGTCAATTTCCCCTAAAATAAAATTCTCAATAATTTTGATTTTTTTTTCAAAAACAGGAGAAATAAACTAGAATTCCGTAGATGTGATTGCCTGCTGGGAGCACCCATGATTTATCTAGTAAAGGTCATCATGCCGTTGACCATTGTGGTATCCACCCATCTACTGACCATGACCATTGTGGTATCCACCCATCTACTGACCATGACCATTGTGGTATCAACCCATCTACTGACCATGACCAATGTACGGTACATATCAATAACACCAAGTCACTTAAAACGTTTTGATCATTCAAGCACCAGTTACTGTTCATCATAACCTTGACCTTTGACCTATTGACCCCTCCAATATGAATCATTAACTAACCATGGCCAATGTGCATACCACGCATACCATGCTGATAAAAGAAATTCCTGTTTGTCTACCATTTTTTGCAGGCCATACAAAAAAGCTGAAAAAGTGTTTCTCTACAAAACCTTGACAAGATCTGCACAATATCAATTCTGATACTTGGATCAAGGGCAATATTATCTTTTATATGGCATGCTTTTGTATTTCTATAAGTCTGCAAATTTTCCTCAATTTGAAAGGCAACTAATCACTAGCTAGAACATTCATGTGCAAGTGAAATGTTGTTGTTTGAACCTAACTCTTAATTTCTATAAATGTAAATTCAATAATTAATAACTTTTTTAAAATGTTATTATTTTACTAAAAAAATACACACCAGATAGTTGCATGGTAGCCAGAACAAATTGCACTGTGTTGACACTATCTAATAAAAGGTGTTTAATTTGCACTTATTAAAAAAAAGTCATGCCTAGATAACATATTTTTCTTTCCATTTAGAGCAAAAATATGCTGTATACTTAAATTACCAGTGTGGCCAAACTTGGGACACGATTGTCTTGAGTTTTATAGCATGGCTAGACCTTGGCCACGAATGTCTTGAGTTTTCAAAACTATGTCAAACAAAATAAACAAATAGGACTCCAAACTCTAGAGTACAGAAGAACTAGGGCGTACATGATTTAAGTTTACAAATTCTGTAATAAAATGGATTATGTCTGTTTCTA
The DNA here is from genome assembly GCF_026914265.1 of Mya arenaria. NCBI lineage: Eukaryota > Metazoa > Mollusca > Bivalvia > Myida > Myidae > Mya > Mya arenaria. Next base: position 63,363,933 of record NC_069133.1, on the reverse strand, counting down.
CTTGTTTGATAGCAGGGCTGATGATACAAAATGAGGGCATAATTCAAAACTTCTTAAAGATGGTTTAAAACATTATTAAGACAATATGTGTTCAGCAATAGAGTAACTGTTGTTGACACCAAGAACGGCATTCTTGAGTCTGTAGTCAACCTACCTTTACACGCATATATTCAAATATATGCAAATGAGTGTGCAAATACATTAGATTTTAACAGTTGAAACTAAAAGACTGTGAAAGACACGTGAGATATTTAAGTCGTGAAGTGTAAATAAGTGGATTTTATACAAAAACTTTTAACCAATGTGACTAATCAATATATAGTTTATACAATAAACAAATAAGTCCCGATATATACATGTAATAGAATGTGCCAAATCCATGAAAAAAATCAATTATAATATATCAAAAGCATTGCCAAGAAAGAAAAACCCAGATCATACCAAATAAACAGAATTTGCTTATGCATCGTAACTACAGTACAGTGCATCTGATTTCTACTGGTTATGTACATAACAAGGCAAGAAGTAATTACATCACTGTGTGAATGTGCATCTATTTTTGCGGACGAAATACTAAAGCGAAGTACAACATTAGTCTATTATGTCAGCTAAGAAATATGTTTGTTCAATTCACTTTTAAAAAAGTGTCGTGAATTGTGATAAAAAAACCCATTGTTTTCAATCATCTGTATTTTATAGAAATTGCAAAACCAATATGCTCAAATCAGAGATATGTGAATCAAATGCTTCGCCCACTTTTCATCCAAGGATAATATATACTTTTCTAAATTTATAGAACATATTCTTTCAATAAATGGTCATTTTGATTCACCACTGGTGACTTGAAGGCATTTTTTTAACTTTACAACAGCATATGTTCATGAAATAATAGTGTTTTAAGTTTGTCCAAATAGCTACATAAAAGAACATTGACATATACATGTAGCTTGTTTCCATGGTATTTTTTTTACTTCATGCAGTCATAAACAAAAAATCAATACATGTGTTGCATTAATAAATATATGTAATAGGAATCCAATAAATGGTCTGCTTTCTTTATTGAAATTCTTTAGGTATTAACAAATATATTACCTAATGCCTTGTCGACCTTAAATAAATCTAATCTTAAAGCTTACTACTGTATAGTCACAATACATTTTAGAACACATGTCAATTTCGGCTAGATTTGGACTTGTCATGCAAATCCTAGTGAGCACAATAATAAAAGGTTGTAGAGAAATGCCGTCCATGCAGTGTGTATATGATTAATATTATAATTGTGTATTTTATTTTATTTTTTGTGTATTTATCGTTTTGAAAGGTCAAAAATAGTTTGAGACGCCCCCTAAATGTAAAGAAGACATAGTGAAAAGCCAGAGGAAAACCTTTTCTCAACAGTTTTGTTATAAAAATATAAAAGGTAACTAAAACAACTATCAAATGGCAACAGTAAAGTGAGTAAAAGAAACAAAAAAAGACAATAAAACCTTCAGTGTTGGATGCTCTAATGCTTTTATGTCAGCCATCTTGATTGTTTTTTACTATGTCTCCGACAGGCTGCACACAACTATAAGAATTAACATACCCGCTCGGCAAACTTTCAAATGTATGGCTATAAAATATGGATAAATCTATATGAATAATAATAATAAAAATAAATAATAATAATAAAAATAATTAAAATAAACCTTCCATCAGGTTTAAATTGTATTAACTGTAGTTAACTGTAGAACCATATACTTTGAATTTTTAGTTTTTGTGCACGGGTTTCACTTGCACATCTGTATTTAAAAGGTACTCCAATCTCAGTCATGCTGATGTACGCCAAGGTGAAAACTTGTCACCAGTACTTTTTTCTGTTTCTTAATGATTTAACACTATTTATGGTTAGTGAATTTGAAATATTATCCCCTTTGTCAAAGGCTTTGTTTGATTGTTTAAGCAATTGTGATGTTGAAGTGTATTTAAGATTATTTTACTGTTATATGCTGATGACACAGTTGTATTAGCTGAAAACCAGTCTGATTTACAGAATGCTCTCTATGCTATGAATGAATATTGCTTGTTGTGGGGTCCAAAACCAAAGTTGTAATATTTGGCAATTCCAAAGCGGGGCGTGATAAATTTGAATTATGTTATGGTAATTAGAAGTTAGATATTGTTGATGACATCTCATATCAAAAATTGTCCGACCTCTTTATTAATGAATGGTTTTCTACTATAAATACTTCAAGAAAATGTATAAATTATAGATTGTATAAAGAAAAGTTTGAATTTGAATTTGAAAATTATCTTGTACAGACACCTTATAAACTCTTTCGATATATGATAAAATTTAGAACTAGAAATAACAAATTACCTGTGGAAATTGGAAGCTGGAATAATGTAGAATACAACGATAGAAAATGTTTATTTTGTAACGATAATAGCATAGGAGATGAATATCATTATTTGTTGGAATGTCAAGAATTTGTTGGTAAAAGAAAAAGTTGTCTTGATAATAAATATATTAGACATCCAAATATTATTAAATTTAAACAAGTAATGCAAATAAGACCTGATTCAGGTATACATTTTGAAAAACTCTGTAAGCTTATTAAAGAGATAATGGTTAGATTCTCATAATGATACATACATTGATGCATTTTGTTTCCCTTTAAATGCCTCCTCCATTATAAAGGTATAATGTTAATATTGGATGGCACTGATTTAATTTATTTATTCTTATAGATTATGTCTTAAATTGTTGAGACTATTCTCGTTCTTTACATAGTTGTATATATATATATTTCAATACTCTTTTTGTCATGTTTTGTGACATGAGTTATACGAAATAAACTTGGAAACTTGGAAACATATCTTGGCATTTAATTCAATTACAATGGCAATTATTCAGAAACAAAGAAGCATCTTGTGGGTCAGGTTTTTCTTCTCAGCTACACCTATTTTAAACAATGATATCACTTATTTTATTATATGGATGTGAGGTGTGGGGTATTTAAAATAGTAAGATTATTGAACAATTTGAATCGAAATTCTATAAATTTGTACTTAAACTAAAGCCAAGTACACCAAATTGTATGATTTTTGGTGAACTAGGTGTAACACCGATTGCATCACAGATTAAGTCTAGAGGGTTTTTTTGGTTTTTGTTTGGGGGGGGGGGGGTAAAATTTTGAATGCCAAATATGACAAAATAAGTAAGTTATTGTATGATACGGTTTTAAATCTACATAATGATGGCTCTGTTAAATTTTCTTTTATTGAGTATGTAAATCCTCACTTGATAGTCTTGGTTTATCACAATACTTTACGTCTCAAAATGTTGTCATGTACCTCATTTTAAATCAGTGTTAAAGTCTAGAATTAATGATCAGTTATGAAACTGGAACAATACTATTCTAAATTTACCTAAGTGTTTAGTTTATAGTTTATATAAAACACAACATATATTTGAGGAATATCTTGAAATTATTCCTTTAAATTTAGGTTTAATTTTATGTAAATTCAGCACTATGAATCATAAATTACAAAAAGAAAATGACGACTTTTGAATATTGAGAGAAATCAACGTATTTGTGGTTTATGTAATAATAGCTCGTTGGGTGATGAATATCATTATTTAATGGAATGAAATTACATTAACAGAAAAAAATATATTAACCATTTTTAAGTTAAGCACACAAATGTATACAAATTTGAAATGTTGGTGAACGCGAAAGATAAGACTGTACTTGTAAAAATAGCACTTTTTTGTAAAATTATTTTGGCCAAATCTAATTAACTTCATTTTCCCTAACACATGCTAATAAATACAAAATCATTAAAAATACATTTCACTTTGTTTCATGGTTCACTTATGTATAATATGTTTAAATTGTAGTTGATTTGTTTTGATTACAAATGTTTATCCGTTTCATGTACAAATCACATACATATACAATGCCTTGATTTATGAATAAACTTAAAACGTAAGCTAGAAAGTTGTCTACCGTGTATACGTGCTTTAAACCTACAACTGGAAACGTTAAAGGGCCAAAGGGCATATTCGAAATCCAATTAGGGCAATTCCCTTGTATCTCATATTTATGGGCGTTGGCATACATATTAACGCTATATTTTAAACGAAGAGAAATATAAGACCACTATCAAAAAGGACCAATACCAAAGCCAACAATCTGAAAAAGGTATACACACACAAAGTATACATTTGTGTCCATAGTTCATTGTCGTTTGAGCCATTGTCTTGTGCCCCTAAACAGGGTTTATTATTTATTTTTCGACTACTGGGCTAGTCTCTGTATTTTTCATTGTATCTAACTCATCCTCTTAGTAGTATTTTCAGCAACAACCCAAACTGACCTCAATAATTAAATACACTGTACTTACCTGGTTTATCCTCGATCGCAAGATCTGATCAATATACGCACATACAAACATATTTATGGGCGTTGGCATACATATTAACGCTATATTTTAAACGAAGAGAAATATAAGACCACTATCAAAAAGGACCAATACCAAAGCCAACAATCTGAAAAAGGTATACACACACAAAGTATACATTTGTGTCCATAGTTCATTGTCGTTTGAGCCATTGTCTTGTGCCCCTAAACAGGGTTTATTATTTATTTTTCGACTACTGGGCTAGTCTCTGTATTTTTCATTGTATCATAAACGAACAACGAGTATACATATAAGCAAGAAGAACTCTGAATGAATATGTGAAGACTATCATCTACACCACAAACAAATATAAATACAAAAAGACAGGTTTATTATTATCCAAAAACAATGTGAAAATAAAATAAAACTGTAAATCGGTCGAGACCAAGGCCCAAAATAATCATTACTACTTGGAATGTTAATGTACTGATGAATGAGATATTTGAAGACAACTTGATTTGAACAATATATTTCAAGCTTTAATGAACAATACTTCAACATTGGTTGAAAATAAATGTGATGTCCCTTATTTTTCAAATGATTACAGTCTTATTTTGCTACTGAGCATGTTTCTGTAGCTTTTTTGCATAAATATTATCTTTTGTGCAGCTGTTCGAAAGCTTAATCAGGGCAGAGTCATGTCCGGAATAGTGGTCAATTATTTTTTACCGCATATGTAATTAAATGTACAATGTGTGTAAACATACCCTCATTTGAAGTCTTGTTCATTTGGGTTGTTTTTGTAAAAATAACTATCTATTTCACTATGTTTCCTTTACTTATAAATATCACTCCTTTTATATCATTGTCATAACTCTATCTAAAATGCAGGACGATGTGTAATGTAGGGACATGTCATTTATTTCCCATTCTTTGTATTGTTGTGTACCCTGAAATTGATGCCATGCATATCATTTTCCTATTCTTTTCTATGTTATGATTATATATCAACTGTATATTCATGTATTGTATGTTATAAATATGTAAAGCTCTCCATTGTTGGAGGAATAAAAGAATTTATCTATCTTTCTATCTATCTGTAAAGATTGACAAACGTACGACAAATACAAATTCGTACTTAAATCTACATGTATGTTTTACATACTTGCCTCCGGAACAATCACCCTTGAACAATGACACAATAGTGTGATGGTGATATACGTTAATCTCCCGAACTTACCAATAGTGGCATGAGGGCCGGATGTCATTAAGGGCTCAAATATTCTAAGTAATGATCAGGCTCTGGACTCAAAATGTACGTAACCGAGAAAATATGTCCACATACATAAGATTCCATTTTAAAGACACAACATTCCATTTGAAAGTGCGTATTTTTACCCACTACCAAAGTTAAATTCAGATTAATACAAAAAGAACCCGCTTACGTAGGGTGTTAACTTTAACTTCTTGGATGCGCAACTAACCTAAAGTCTTATATATATGTTCGACTATACTTTTTTAATATTTGTTGAGTATGATCCTAACTTGGTAGAATGTAGCCAAAGTAAAACGTGTCGATAGCCAAAATATTTCTGATTTTTTTTTTAAATATGTATTTTGTTGATAAACTTATTATGTTTCTCATTCTTAGAATTCACCATCTTCATATATATTTGATGATTAATAGAAAACAATGTCAATTATAAAATAAAAGTTTAAAAAATCTCGCGAGATTTCAACGAAATTTGTGAAGAGTTCAAGACTGTCGCGCGAGGTCTCCCGCGGAATTCTTTGCAAAAGTGCCGTTATTTGTTGTTACTTCGGAAGCTGCAACAAAGCAGCCTTCACTGTCTAGTAGATAAAACTGACTTGTATTGAAAACATCCACTGCCAAGTGTCGACAGCGCCCTGACAACAGTTAAAATTGTCTCTGAAGTGTGAGTTTTTAGTCCCATCCATTTTCAATATTGTGTTGTTTTCGTTGGAACTTTGAGAAACGAAAGTTTCAATTATTTATTTGAGACGTTTGGTTAATCCATACGCTATTACCGTATAAACCTCATCAAATACGTTTAGCTGATTTTTAGAAGTCTTTTGTTAATATTGCACTACATCAACAGAATGGACCCGTTTCACTTTGTTTTTATATGAAGTCATAAAGTGACAATGGCCTGGAATCATTGGATACCTAGGCTTAAATGGTCTTGGTTTTGTTTCAAACTGTGGCCCTGTATTGTAAGACTGTATCTGTAGAGCACTCCCCACTCACCGTGCATTTGGTTTATTAAGTAAGAGTCTTGTTACTTTTGTTTTCTATACTCCACAGTTCCTTGCAGTTTCGTCTCAGATTCAAGTCAGGCGATTCGGTCCCATAGTTGATCTCTTGGCCTGATGCCTTTAATGATATGCCAATAACTGGTGAGGCCGCTTCTATAGGGATATAGGTTTACAATTTACTATGAACAAGGGTCTAGGGATAAATGATTAGATTGTAGGAAAAGTGAATACTCACCAATAACAAATTTCTGTCCACTTTCCTGAATTTAAGATGTAAAGGAAACGTTTTGATGTAGGTGAATAGTTAGACAAACAATACTGAGCAGTTGCCTTTTCTGGATTAATTTTGAAATTATCTTAAAATATTGTCTGAATTATTGAATATAATTGCATGAAATTGTGACAAAGCAATGTTGCGTCCTATATTAACCAACATGGAAAAAAATACAATTAATTATTATATATTTTTCTGTATGAAATGTGGTCATAAATGACTTCCAAAAACATGCATTAGTGCCTAAATATTCGGATTTTTTTAATGAACAAAGTAAACATCATCAAGTCAATATTTAAATGAAAATCATGCATGAAATGTTTAACCTATGTATATATTTTTTATACTTTTCAGAAGTATACGTATATTCACGGCCTGTAAACACCAGCTCCACCACTTTACGGTGGTGCAAAGAAAAAGAGCTGTCGACACTTCCGTGGTGGATCTGTGGACTATGTTTACATAAACAAACGTGAGTATGATTAATATTTCAATTGATAATTTCATTTAGCGGACATATTTCGAAAATCGGAGAATGTGGTACCGTGTTAGAACACTTCTACTATAGGCTGGTTACTATTTCGTTTCAATATTGTGCAAACTGGTGTCAGGAGCTTTTCTCCCGAATCGAACTAGTGCATATTTTGTGATCTGATTGAATAGCAAGTACATTTAGATGCTTACACACCCTGTAAGAACATTCTCACGCATGCAAACATAACTGTTATGTATAGTACTTATGCTGGAACACAACAAAACTGATAAGCACTTCTTAAAAAGGAAAAATGCACATATTTATAAAAGTGGTGGCGCTGTTGCCCTAGTGGTGGCGCTATCGAGTATGTTTTGCGCTTGAAGTAATATAAAATATAAACGCTTTTGGAATGAATACAAAAGTTGCTAGGTTTATTATTCATTGAACATTATGCTGGTTATGCATACTACTTGCGGAAACAAAACTCTACGCTAACTACTCTACGCGAACTACCTTAACCTTACTGAAAACTATTTCGAAAATAAATGGCTAGGTGCTGTTAATTTTACCATATAAATATAAGTATTTATCATGTGGGTCCGGTTATTAGAGAGGTATTCTTGCATACCGGACGTGTATTCCCGGTCATTTGACCAGTGCTGGAAAAACGCATCTTAAACCACCATGTAAGATGAGTTATGGGCCACAACGCGCTACTTCTTATTTCTTTTATTGTATGGTTTATGAAAAGTACATCATTTCATTTCAATAAAGCTCAATCAATTATAAGTATGCAATTAATTTAAATGGATAATGAATAATCGTAATAACGCGATTTAAATAGTTACTATTTGACATCAATAGTGATTTAAAATTACTGCGCTTTATGACATCAGTAAACAACGTTTCACGCGCTTTTTGGTAAAATGTACAAAAGTGCGTTTTTTACCTCAATTCTTCCACAAATTGATAATTTTAGATATGCAAGAAAAAATATCAATCATGTTTTTCCGGTACGGAAAGAAAAATCGGTCACGCTACGTGGCCGGTAACTCGGCAAACCTCTTTACCGGCTTACGCGCGTGCACTCGGGTCGGATTTTCTATCCGTACTGGACACACATGATAGATAGTTATATTTATATGGTAAAATTAACAGCACGTAGCCGTTTGTTTTCGAAATAGTTTTCAGTTTTGTTTCCGCAAGTAGTAGTATGCATAACCAGCATAATGTTCAATGAATGATAAACATAGCAACTGTTGTATTCATTCCAAAAGCGTTAACTTTTTATATTACTTCGAGTGCAAAACATACTCGATAGCGCCACCACTAGGGCAACAGCGCCACCACTTTTATAAATATGTGCATTTTACCTTTTTAAGAAGTGCTTATCAGTTTTGTTGTGTTCCGGCATAAGTATCATACATAACAGTTATGTTTGCATGCGTGAGAATGTTCTTTCGGGGTGTGTAAGCACCGAAATGTACTTGCTATTCAATCAGATCTCAAAATATGCAAAAATTTGATTCGGGAGAAAAGCTCCTGACACCACAGTTTGCACAATATTGAACTGAAATAGTAACCAGCCTACAGTAGAAGTGTTCTTACACGGCACCACATTCTCTGATTTTCGAAATATGTCAGTAAAATGAAATTATCAAATAAAATATAAATCATACTCACGTTTGTTCATGTAAACATAGGGCACAGCTCCACCACGGAAGTGTCGACAGCTCTTTTTCTTTGCACCACCGTAAAGTGGTGGAGCTGGTGTTTACAGGCCGTGATATTAAGCCTATCCAAACTACTCCTTTGTCCAAATATGCAAAAGTTTGAAAGTACAAATCTGCTACCTTTTTGCTTTGTTTCACATCAAATGCTGCACAGCACAAAAACAATGGTAACAAGAGTTTATTTACTCTATATGTATTATCACATTGTGTAAGGTGATTGATGATATGTCATTAACTTTGTATAGTAATTCTTATATTTAAAGATACCTCTGCGGAACCAAATATAAAAGCGTGCACTGTATGACGTCATCCCCCATGTAACTAAATATTGACATTTGGAAAAGCAAAATTTTAGAGGTACTTATTTTGTGATAATAGTCACATAGCTGCACTGTTGTGTTGTTTCTGTTGCTATGGAGGTCAGTGATGTTGACTGTGATTATTCTATTTTAATCCCGGTCTCCGAAACGTTTTCTTTTACAGTTTCTAATTTTTAAGGCAAACCCGGAATTTCTGGACAACTGCCCAGTTTAGAACATGTTTTTATTAAGAAATGTTAACCATATGGTAAAACAATGATCTACAAACTTATTTTTAATTCCTTTTCATTTAGACTGTTTCTTTGTCAGATGCAGTGGTTATTTCTCTTTGTCAAGAGAAAGCACTACCAGTCTTCGTCGTAACTGGGTTGCCCGAAGCCGGGGACAAGTAAATACTGTTTCGGACAAGTCAAAATTCCCAGGTGGTTGCCCGAAAGGGCAAGTGCATTTTTACGAAATTTAAATCCCTTAGTTATCAGAATTTCTTCAGCAACAATTCTCAAATTCTGAATGAACTTTCTAAATATTGGCTTTCAATATATTTAGGTATGAATTGGTGACGTCACAGCATTCCGCATGCTCAGCATTTGTAGCATTCATTTAATAAGTATCTAAGCTTCTGCCCGATGCTTAGACGCTTATTAATTAAATAATAAATTTATTAGCTTCTAATCGTCTGCCCGATACATGGACGCTTATTAATGAAATACTTCTCTTGTTTGTGATTTGGTTATTAAATGATGAATTTTAAGTATTTGATGAGGATGAGGATGGTCAGGTGATGATGATGACTAAGACTCTGAAGACCTTTTTTCAATTTGCTGCTTGTTTTCAATTTGCTGCTATCCTTGAGGGAATAAATGAACACTACAATTTGATTATTATTGCGTTTTTTTAAATTATTTTGGGCAAGTAAAAGTGTTTTGACAATCTCATTTGAATTAAGCTTGTATCAATGAATATCTAAATTGGCTATGATGGCTCTAGAGCTCTTACAAATTGCCACATCGCAAAAAAGTATTGACAGAATACTTGTCGCAAAAATGTGTGACATTTCCATATTATCAGACTTGGGGGGGGGGGGGGGGGGGGTGTCGCCGGGTCCGGACCGATTGAGGTTCCAAACTTTTAGAAGCCCTGCCTAGGACCTTTTCCTTTTAGTGTAAGGCGACATGTCAACCGATGTAACTGTAAAGCTTGTGGCTGGGTGCATTAAAGCATGTCTGCACAATTAACAGGGTTGGTAAGACTTACCAACGGAAGGCATGTTGGGCCCAACAAGTTGTAAAGGCCCGGCAGAAACCCTGCATCAGGGCTTGAATTTAGCACTCACACACTTGCAAAATGCGAGTGAAAATTGGAAAATGCGAGTTGAGTTTGCAAAACTTTGAGAGTAAAAACTGGAAAAAAAGCAACTTTCAATTGTAAACACATCAAAAATGATGACATATACGCAAGCATGTTAAGCTTAGAGCACATTGTAGACTGGTATTTCGTGTTCAGATTTTAGGTTGAAGTATTTGACTAATATTGTATCAATTTTGAGGCACTGTCCATCATCACGACAAGCAAAATAATCACAAGTTTTTTATGCATGTAGATTTAAAATTGCTGATGGCGATGATCCAACTAATGGTCATAGAAGCCAAAGTTTAATAAACCGTCCATAATAAATGTAACTAAATAGGAGAAGAAACTCAACATAAAATTAACCTTCAATACAGACAATGATGGGAACGTCTGCAAGATATTTTATGCAGACTGCAGTACGTTTTCTATGTTTAGGAATCTAAGGCTTTAGAAGGTGAATCGGTCTGACACAGAAAACATAGTTGCTGTTGTTTTTGATTACATTATATTTTTCTAACAAAAACAATGGGGTGAGAAAAAAATATTGAGTGAACTTCAGATTTTGCGAGTTGGAATTTCCAGCACTCCCAAAAATTTGTGAGTACAATTTTTTATCTAAACTCAAGCCCTGCTTCATCAGTAAGGTCCTCATGTTTTGTGTGTTGCTAGAACAGATTGTATCTTTGCTCATAACTAATTTACTAAAAGCCTTGCTTGTCGTGTGACGTAGTCATGGTAGTTATGTAAAAGGGGTTTGCTAGTTTCGAAAAGGCCAAGCAGCTTGAGAGGCATTGCGTGGAATAGGGGTTGGTGTCAGGTTTTCATTTTAAAACCTTTATTAATGCATTTTCATTTATTTCCAGACTTTAACACAATGTTGTTGTTTTTCAAATATTGAAGGTGTCAAAATCTCAAATATGTGTCTTTTTGGGGGTAGCATTAGTGAACTTGTCTGAAATCTCCTTTTGTACAATGTCACATTTTTCTTCTAAAAGCATCTTAATTGAAGAAAAAAGACAGTTAATCATTTGAAACAATCATAATGGCATAAATAAAGGTCTGGTTATTAAGTGTAAGGGTAAGGGGCGAATCTTATTTTTGTATGAATGTTACATTCAGATCAGGCCTAAAAAAAAAATACATTTGGTTCGGGTTACCCGACCCTACCTACGGAATAGGCGCCGACCCTACCGTTTTTATAGTCAGTTTGAAAAAAAAATGAAAAACTAAAAAAAAAAAAAAAAAAAAATTCGTTTTTTTTTTAATTGCTTTTTAATATTAAGTTTAAACCTTAAATGCTTGTACAGAAGATAGCTTTAACACCATTCTCCAATGATGAAAATTATATTCTTATATAAAACCTAATAAAAAAAAAAAAAAATAAAAAAAAAAAAAGCCTACCTACCCTACCTATTTTTTTTAAGGATGTAACCCTAACCAAACAATTTTTTTTTTTTAGGCCTCAGCTGTCTAATTGTCTTCGGGTAAATAATGTTTAAAAATGCACTCTTACTCCCAAATAAGATGTACCACAATTAAAACAATTTGGAAAAGGATGAATAAATATCGAAAACAATGTTTTTTATGAAGGATACAGTATTTCTACCTTAAGAGACTATAGTTTATCACTTAAAATATTTAAGGACTCTCCAGGAATTCAATATTTGTTTAACAGTGTTCGAAATTCGCAGTGGTCCGATAGCCTGAGGCTACCAAATTTCAGCTCGGGCTACCGAATTACCGTAAAAACTAGCCCAATCGGGCTACCGTTTATTCCAAATGTTATTTAATAAAAAAAACATGCCAATTAAACGCGTAAAGCATAGTGTTTCAGTGATTTTTTTTCGTGAAATTTACCGCCGTATAACGGCTGTTTCCCCTCGCCGAAAATCGTCCAATTTTCCCAAAAAATAGTCATATTGTCCCAAAAAAATGTAATCAATTCCCCCCAGAAATGAATAAAAAATACAAATATAAATTGTGCTTTTTGTTTTTATTTCGTTACCAATGCATTTTAAATACGATGCGAACGCGCAACAATAAGCAGGAACCGGTTCGATCCGGGATAAGGCCCGTGAAATACACCGTTTCTGATCATCATCACCGAGACGCAAGTAATTCATCTAATGACACTGATCAATTTGTTTACAATTTACGACGTTTTGACTTCAACTTTCCGGCAAATAATAACATATAATAATTGATAGCATTGCCTTATAGCAAAATGTAGCATTCAACTTAAAAGTTTAATCATAAATATGTCACATGATAGCAAATACTACGTTAAAAGACTCAACAAAAGTGTTTTTTGTTACTTATGTATAATTTCAGTGTAACTTTGTTTATTGTGTTTTTTTAAGATCTCGCATTTAATTAACATATCACAAGACCAGAAAGCTGAAATTGCAATTTGTTTGGTGAGAAAGTGATAATGCTTAATAGGGATCATTTGGCACAAAAATAATGTTTTTACATGTTTTTATGATAGTAACTGTCATTAAAGAGAGTTGAAACAGTTATAATAGGCGTCTTTGTTACTGCATGGTTATTTTAAATGACCATTTTAATGTTCATTTTATTTTCCCAATTTTGGGAGTTAACGCGCTTATTTTCCCAATTGTAAAGCCACAGGTGGTTTTGAAAATTTAAATAAAAATCACTGTGTTTTTATACCCTTATTATTTATTAAATTAAGAATGCTTCCTACCAGGCAACTCGGCCCATTATGTGAATTAACAATAACTTTGGCAGTTTTCGCTAAATTCGATGGCAGTGAAAAAACAGCTATGCTTAATATCAATATCAAAATTGATACTTTATTTATTGTCGAAAATTTAATGATAGATTAGTTTTTAATGCGTAAAAGATAATAAACATTTAACAAATATCGTCTTAACTGCACAGGAAACAGGTTCCCGTTTATTTCCTGACAAATTTAATCAATAGTTAGGAGAACTGTTGGACATAGTTAAATCATTGAATCATTGTCAATTAACAGAACAGTAAGGTTCTTTTATATATACCGTTAAATTGCTTTGCCATTTATTTTTAAAGAACATTTATAGGAATATTGGCAATAGAAACATCGTTTTTTTTGTTTTGTTTTTTTTACTTCCAGAACTTGAAAGTGAAACTGAAAGTAGAAATAAATGGTCATTGCAGGGTTTCCTTCAGGCCTTTATGGCTTGTCGGGCCCGATGTGCCTTCCGCTGACAAGGCTAATTACCGACACGCGTTAATTATGCCGACATGCTTTAATCCGCGCAGGACAATCCTTATCAGAACAATCATCAGTTTTGACAATACACAGTTTTGTTGCGATTGCAACGGTTGACTGACAGCCAGAAGGCGTGTCAGGACTATTACGGCATTTTTATCAGCCATTCAGGATCGACGACAGCATGAAGGCGTGTCGATGAGGATCGACGGTGCAATTAACCAAACTCCTCCTAGTCTTTATCAAAATGAGACTGTGTGAAAAACACCACTGTCGTATATTGCGACCTTCATCCCTATAATCACCTTTGAATGCAAAGTAAACAATAAGTGTTAATTGATTTTGGTAACATAAATTATGTGTCGTTTTATTTTGTTTATTGATCCCGAGTCCGTTTGTTAATTGTTCTTTTGTTTACCAATTATTAAATTGTAATTGTGAATGCAAAGTAAACAATAAGTGTTAATTGATTTTGATAGATAGATAGATAGATGGATGGATGGATGGATGGATGGATGGATGGATGGGATGGGATGGGATGGGATGGGATGGGATGGGATAGATAGATAGATAGATAGATAGATAGATAGATAGATAGATAGATAGATAGATAGATAGATAGATAGATACTTTTTATTCCTCCATAAGTGAAGAGATTAACATATATAACATATATACAGATGTAACAAAGAATATATACACACATCGATAATATGATATACACGAACATCAAAAGAACATTATGATATAATATAGATGAACATTACGAACATTAAACATTTCGAGTAATCATTTACAAAACCAACATCTTCCATGCACATATAATTATGTATAGATAGATGTAGTCTAAATTAGCAAAATATATGAACGATAATTATTCAGAGTTATCTACTCAAGATGTATTACAGACAATCTCTACATGGCGCTTTCTGTGTAAAATACAAGTGAAGCACATTTGTCCAGATTAGTAATAGCCTAGCAAAGTAAACACTAAGGTTGCCTTAAACAAAACGAAAATTAAGACAGTTTATAGTGAAGACCGTTTTTGAAGCTATTTAGTAATCTAAAGTTACACCCTCCGCAAGAGTCTGACTATTGCAACTGTGACAGGATAGTTGACAAAGCTTTCATAATAAATATCAGTACTAAGTGAAAATAAATACACACATTGATCAGTACATGTCATTGTCATTATCGACTTAAAAATATCGATCCCACACTGTTCGTAAATTGTATCCCAAAGGGAATTACGGTACCCTTCTTTCGCATGACAATAAAGTAAGAGATGAACAATAATATTGTCTGTCCTTAAATTACAGCATTTACAAATTTGTATATATGAGCGTGACACAAATAGTCCAAAATCACTTAGAATCTGCTTACAGATTGGTCGCAGTTTGGGTTTATTTCTTGCAATAATCCATAGTGGCGAACAATTATTAAAATATATCATATTTTGCATTGCTCAATTTTCGTTCACGGTTCGTTCAAAAGTAGTTTGTCTAGCTGGGAGTAACACGCTTTTATTGATAGTTTTTTCCAGTCATACTTGGATGGAAATTGCCCAGTATTTATATATTTCGTTATATAATCGACTAAAAGGTATTTTTGGCACAAGTGATAAATGTCAGGTACAAAACCTACAGTTTGTCAAAGTTGATGTAGCATATTAGTCTACTGTTGAAGATGATCTTCGCTAAATATTGACACGGAAGTCTGCACATTTGACCCCAAAATTGAAGTTTTTTACAATCGATAAGTACTTCAATAGATGTAATGTTTAAAGTAGATAAAACAAATTTAGTAGCAACACTTCTTTGAAATCCTTGCATGTGTTTTACACAAAACCTATGCGCAACTTCTAGTCTCTGAATTTTATTCTTTGATATATTAGTCCATAGTTCACAACCGTACAGGGCCCGTGGTAGGATCGCTGACTGATAATATGTCCTAAGGGTTTTTGCACTGACAGTATCAGGGTTTATACCACCGCTGCATATATTTAGATAAGATCCACGTAGTTTTGTACACGCTTCTTGAACACATTCCTGCACACTGAGAGTCTCATTGCAAATAATACCAAGATGGGTGTATTTCTTCTGTGTTGGGGCGAGGTCGTGTCCTAGAGAAAAGGACGGTTTTACAGATTGTACTAGCACACCTGATTTGTTAAACACAACAATAGCACATTCTCTCGAGTTATATAGAAATCGCCAACGTTTTGAGTAATTAGAGCAAATTTGTAACATATTTTCCATGCCGGTCTTCTAGAAGGAAACAAGTACCATGTCATCGGCAACTGTAGGCGCACTCATATTAATGTCATACAAACATAGTCCGTTATTACTTTGTTGTAGTTCATTAATCAAGTCGTTGATATAGATTAAATACAAGATCGGGGAACTCTTGCCACCTTGGCGGGTCCCCTGCAGTACCGGAAGTTCCTCCGAGTAGAGCCCCCGATACCTCACACGGCTTCTGGCGTCCTCGTACATCTCGCGAATGGCTAACAGAGTATTCGCGTTGATCGTTGGGGTGGGAGAATTTTAACCCTTTAGCGCATGTATACGAGATAGGCCGACATAGCTCATTACCAGATGTATACGCATTTGGCCGACCGTATCCATTACTGGATGTAAACGCATGGCCCGCATATTTCAATAGGGTCATTTCAATATTTCAATTTTGCATCTTTCTTTTTGTAAACAATATCCCGGATGTTTATAAAATTAAAGTTTAACCTTTTGTGTATTGATTTCCCTTGAAAATATCGTCTGCTAAATTGAGAAGGTGTTTATACTCCCAATCGCAGGTGTGATATCCCATTGTGACGTAATTAGACCACGAGCTAAGTACTGTATGGAATTTCCCCCAAATTCATTGATGCGTAAATCATTAAATTATATATTACGTCAGTTCAGTTTACCATTAAAATCAATTGAGATTATATTTACTTAAAGGTAATATTTTGTTTACAAACAAAAGAAACAATTAGTAAATGAGAAAATGATGGGTAAATTTTCTGTGAAGCTTATATAATGTCCATCATAGTTTTGGCTGTAAAATAGGTCATGTGCAAGCGTTTTGTTTGATCTAGATCTTTTTATTCATACCGGAAAATCATTTATCGGCTTTCTTTTTTTGTAAACAATTTTATGAGGGGGTAATAAAGTTAAACAGACACTTTGGACTGGATCTCTCAGCTGGATGACACCGGATATTCCTGACATATTTCTGTGTACTAATACACAAGAACATAAATTGTCCGCATTTAATCCAGATGGGTCTTTTTTATGATAGGGGTAATAAAAATTAGATCGATCCCAGCATTTTATTACCCTTTGATTTAATGCAATTATGACATTTCAAAGAAATGTTACAAATCCATCTTGAAAATACATTCACAGCTGAAATAAAATAATTTAATATTTCATCATTGACACCATTTATTAGATAATTTAATTATCTATAAAAAATGAATTCACATAAAAAAGATTTGGA
Organism: Mya arenaria; assembly: GCF_026914265.1. Taxonomy (NCBI): domain Eukaryota; kingdom Metazoa; phylum Mollusca; class Bivalvia; order Myida; family Myidae; genus Mya; species Mya arenaria. The sequence goes on along the minus strand of NC_069133.1, from coordinate 63,346,400 downwards.
CACAATTATTTGGAGTAACATTGATTTTAAGGTCATACTGCTGTATTCATTTTCTCATTTTCAAATATCCAGAAAAGTACCTATGCAGATAAGGACTGCTTATCAGTAAGATGGCTATTGACTGGGAGGTGTAATCTGGCCACTTGTCTATGTGCTAAAGGGTTAAAGAACATTTATAGGAATATTGGCAATAGAAACATCGTTTTTTTTTGTTTTGTTTTTTTTACTTCCAGAACTTGAAAGTGAAACTGAAAGTAGAAATAAATGGTCATTGCAGGGTTTCCTTCAGGCCTTTATGGCTTGTCGGGCCCGATGTGCCTTCCGCTGACAAGGCTAATTACCGACACGCGTTAATTATGCCGACATGCTTTAATCCGCGCAGGACAATCCTTATCAGAACAATCATCAGTTTTGACAATACACAGTTTTGTTGCGATTGCAACGGTTGACTGACAGCCAGAAGGCGTGTCAGGACTATTACGGCATTTTTATCAGCCATTCAGGATCGACGACAGCATGAAGGCGTGTTGATGAGGATCGACGGTGCAATTAACCAAACTCCTCCTAGTCTTTATCAAAATGAGACTGTGTGAAAAACACCACTGTCGTATATTGCGACCTTCATCCCTATAATCACCTTTGAATGCAAAGTAAACAATAAGTGTTAATTGATTTTGGTAACATAAATTATGTGTCGTTTTATTTTGTTTATTGATCCCGAGTCCGTTTGTTAATTGTTCTTTTGTTTACCAATTATTAAATTGTAATTGTGAATGCAAAGTAAACAATAAGTGTTAATTGATTTTGATAGATAGATAGATAGATGGATGGATGGATGGATGGATGGATGGATGGATGGATGGATGGATGGGATGGGATGGGATGGGATGGGATGGGATGGGATGGGATAGATAGATAGATAGATAGATAGATAGATAGATAGATAGATAGATAGATAGATAGATAGATAGATACTTTTTATTCCTCCATAAGTGAAGAGATTAACATATATAACATATATACAGATGTAACAAAGAATATATACACACATCGATAATATGATATACACGAACATCAAAAGAACATTATGATATAATATAGATGAACATTACGAACATTAAACATTTCGAGTAATCATTTACAAAACCAACATCTTCCATGCACATATAATTATGTATAGATAGATGTAGTCTAAATTAGCAAAATATATGAACGATAATTATTCAGAGTTATCTACTCAAGATGTATTACAGACAATCTCTACATGGCGCTTTCTGTGTAAAATACAAGTGAAGCACATTTGTCCAGATTAGTAATAGCCTAGCAAAGTAAACACTAAGGTTGCCTTAAACAAAACGAAAATTAAGACAGTTTATAGTGAAGACCGTTTTTGAAGCTATTTAGTAATCTAAAGTTACACCCTCCGCAAGAGTCTGACTATTGCAACTGTGACAGGATAGTTGACAAAGCTTTCATAATAAATATCAGTACTAAGTGAAAATAAATACACACATTGATCAGTACATGTCATTGTCATTATCGACTTAAAAATATCGATCCCACACTGTTCGTAAATTGTATCCCAAAGGGAATTACGGTACCCTTCTTTCGCATGACAATAAAGTAAGAGATGAACAATAATATTGTCTGTCCTTAAATTACAGCATTTACAAATTTGTATATATGAGCGTGACACAAATAGTCCAAAATCACTTAGAATCTGCTTACAGATTGGTCGCAGTTTGGGTTTATTTCTTGCAATAATCCATAGTGGCGAACAATTATTAAAATATATCATATTTTGCATTGCTCAATTTTCGTTCACGGTTCGTTCAAAAGTAGTTTGTCTAGCTGGGAGTAACACGCTTTTATTGATAGTTTTTTCCAGTCATACTTGGATGGAAATTGCCCAGTATTTATATATTTCGTTATATAATCGACTAAAAGGTATTTTTGGCACAAGTGATAAATGTCAGGTACAAAACCTACAGTTTGTCAAAGTTGATGTAGCATATTAGTCTACTGTTGAAGATGATCTTCGCTAAATATTGACACGGAAGTCTGCACATTTGACCCCAAAATTGAAGTTTTTTACAATCGATAAGTACTTCAATAGATGTAATGTTTAAAGTAGATAAAACAAATTTAGTAGCAACACTTCTTTGAAATCCTTGCATGTGTTTTACACAAAACCTATGCGCAACTTCTAGTCTCTGAATTTTATTCTTTGATATATTAGTCCATAGTTCACAACCGTACAGGGCCCGTGGTAGGATCGCTGACTGATAATATGTCCTAAGGGTTTTTGCACTGACAGTATCAGGGTTTATACCACCGCTGCATATATTTAGATAAGATCCACGTAGTTTTGTACACGCTTCTTGAACACATTCCTGCACACTGAGAGTCTCATTGCAAATAATACCAAGATGGGTGTATTTCTTCTGTGTTGGGGCGAGGTCGTGTCCTAGAGAAAAGGACGGTTTTACAGATTGTACTAGCACACCTGATTTGTTAAACACAACAATAGCACATTCTCTCGAGTTATATAGAAATCGCCAACGTTTTGAGTAATTAGAGCAAATTTGTAACATATTTTCCATGCCGGTCTTCTAGAAGGAAACAAGTACCATGTCATCGGCAACTGTAGGCGCACTCATATTAATGTCATACAAACATAGTCCGTTATTACTTTGTTGTAGTTCATTAATCAAGTCGTTGATATAGATTAAATACAAGATCGGGGAACTCTTGCCACCTTGGCGGGTCCCCTGCAGTACCGGAAGTTCCTCCGAGTAGAGCCCCCGATACCTCACACGGCTTCTGGCGTCCTCGTACATCTCGCGAATGGCTAACAGAGTATTCGCGTTGATCGTTGGGGTGGGAGAATTGCAGTCCAAGTTCATTTTCAGTAATTTATAAAAGAGCCCATCGTGCCAGACCCGATCAAAGGCTTGTCGAGCGTCCAAAAAGCAGAGATATGCTGGAGATGAAAATTCCTTTGCGTAATGCAGACATTCTCTCAGTGAAAAACTGGTCATGATGCATCCTAACTGATCTTGGAATCCGCCTTGTTATCTATTCAGTTTTTCCACAATATTTCCCTTACAGTGGTCAAGCAGAACAGATTCATAGATTTTGAGAATTGTAGATGACAGGGTGATTGCTCTATAATTGTAAGGATCGTCTTTCCTCTTGTTTCCAGTCGTTTTCGAAGTCTGCAATCTCAGACGGCGTGTAAAGTGTTTTGAAATACTCGCCCCATTGTTTCACAATATCCTCACGGTTTCGATATGTAACACCGTTAAATATAATTCCGTCTCCTACTTTCATCTTTGATTGTTCTTTCCTAGCTTTTATCGTTTTCCAGAAATAGACGGAATCTGTTTCCGCCGAATGTTCTAGTCTATTGTTCAGGAGTATTAAATACTGTTCAGCATGAACTCTATGTCTTCGTCTGAACGATGCTTTCTCGGTTTTATAACGCGCCGCTATTGGATCCTGGGAGTTCCGAGGCCGTCCAGCTCGACACCACAAATCACGTGTTAATTTCATATGGTCATGGATTTTTGTAAGCTCTTCACACCAGTACGGTTTTAAGAATGTTCGAAACTTTTTGACAGGCAAACTATCAAATGCATTTTGACGCAACGATTCACATAACAATTCATAGAAGCGATCAACGTCCGTTATATCTAATAATGAGTTGTTCAGTACTTGAATATCATTTCTTAATGCACTATTATACAAATATAACATATAAACATCTTTTTTCACCTTTTTCCAATTAATACGATTCCTTGAATCTGCATTATTATCATAGGGGTTCTCATCACACGTAATACTCACACAACATAAAATAGGTCTATGCCTTGACATGTTTAGACAACAATCATCAGCCACTTCGCAATGTATACGGCAATCAACAAATTCAACTGGTATACAAATGTAGTCAAGGGTTGACGAAGCGCAGTCGTCATAAGACACATAAGTATCAATAGACCCAAAACATGTTTCAAGTAAGTTAATGGCACACAAGTTACAGTCAGAAACAAAATAATATAACCTACAGTCTCTAGTTCTAAACATATGTGCATTTAGTTTGGCATTAAAGTCACCCATAAATATAGGCATACCTTTATCACAGTACATGTTATACAAATCATACATCTTATCGAAATACCCATAATAAAATTCAATCTGGTGATTTATACAAGGGAGATATACCTGAAAAATAAATAAATATTTTCCTGGCATAATTTGCAACTGAATTCCTATAATTCTATCATCATCAATATTTAAAGGTACAACACAATTGTCCAGAGGTTTATGCCATAAAATAGACACTCCACCTCTCCCAAAGTGTCTTTTGTGTAAGGGGGTATTTTCACATATTGTATAGTGTTTATAGTCCATGAGATTGAATCCATGAAATGTAAATTGTTTGACGTCAGCCAATGTTCTGATATTCCACAGATGTCAATACCACCTTCTGTCAAGATATCACTTAGATGGGCGGCCCTAGACATAATACCAGTGATATTCCACGTCAGCATGTTTAAACATAACGTAGCCATGAGAAGAAAAGCACAATGTGTAACTGCCATTTTCAATTCTATTATGATTACATTTCTGTATACATTGTCACCAATTAATCTACATTCATTGACAGCATACTAAAGCGGTTCCCAGGTAGCTCCTCGACGTATTGCCCGCTGTCAAACGTCTGTACCATATCTGCCTGCTGTCCGGTCGCCCGTTTACGTACTGCCAGTCGCTCCTCCGCCTGTCGTCGAGTCGCAATCTGGAACCTAAGAGGGACCTCCCGGTGCGTTTGTATTTGTGTGTCCACTGGCGCTCTTGTTTCCCCGCGTTGTCGGCAGGCTATCGACCCTACTACGATGTGATGACATCTGACGTCCAGAGTAGCGTAGTGTTTCACGTGATTGCCATGGCTCGCACGTTACGTAATCAGTCCAGAATCCCTCTGTTAGAACAAGATCTGAACAGTCAATCAGCAATCAATGTTAATTTAATCAATACCCTATGGCGGTTTCTCCGTAGTGGGAATACTCGTAAGGACTTAACTGTAGGTCCTTTGCTATCGACAACGGAACTTAACACTTCCGTATTCATGCTCGCACTGAGACCTTGGATACAGAAGCGCTCCATGCACTTGCGATGAACGAATTGAAATCCATCATTTTCACGTTTAGTCACGATAACTGGAATAGGGTTACTGCTAGTTGTAAACCCACGTTTGTCAGAAACTCCTACATCATTGAACATGTATGTCACTTCCGGTATCTGTGTTTGAATCAATCACAATATTTTCGGTATCCCCAGCCTGGTCATTACATACCATTGAACAGTGGAAAGAAACTATGTCATTTTGCTGCAAGTTGACGTCGCTTCCATCTGAATGTGGTGCCACCGTCACTTTACCTTCGGTGTCTAGGAACACCTCCATATGTCTCACCCTATCCTCAAATTCTGTTATCCTTCCAACCAGGGAACTCGTATGATGTCTCATGGCATCAAGTGTCGAAGATGTAAACAATCAAATTGAGCTACTACACTCAATCAAGTCCGCCTTAATTTTCTCAGTGCTACATTTAGAAGAGATAACTTGCTCTGATCTCAGTTTGTCATTAGCATAATGTAGTTTGCTTTAAAAGAAGTAAACCAGGTTGTAGTGACGAAACAGTGTCTTTGAGTAAAGCTAACTCATTTGCACATGTGCACTTCTCTTTTTGTTGGTTTGTAGTCGAAAAACTCTTGTTTCGCTGCTGGGCAACGGACGCACGACGCACTTTCCCAGCATTTATCATTTTTTTCAACACACTAAAGTCCCCACCCTCAGTCACTTCAAGAATGTAAAAAATATCTTGGGCTAGCCGAACAGCAACTGGTTCACCTGTGCGCGATGTCATCTGGCGCTTCAACTCTGCATTCTGGTCAAATGGAAAATCCTCACTTGTTTGTTTTAAGTTTTCAAAATACTGGCATCTGATTCGGTCTAGGTCACTCTCACAAGATGCATATTCTCGTACTATGCGTTGAACATATCTTTTGGGTAATCCCGGTAAAGTTTCACAAGCACCCGGTATTCTTCGACAACCTTGAAGTCAGCATCCTCCAAGTCATTCAATCCATCATGGTCATCAGAATCACCATGACAACTGTTGTGATCATTTGCCTGACCGGTACACTTGTCTATATCACGTGATGCATGATCGTCTGACCACTGACCCTCATTAAATGATATAATTGCCTCGGTGTCAGACTGAACAAACGACCGATCACACTGTCCTGGAGAAATGTCCAATTGCATATTTGATTATCTTAGCCCCACCTTGCCAATATTTACAAATATTTGCAATGACTGCAGTGTTTTTTTCCGGCCCAATTCCCCTCCTGAAAAATTATATTGTTTTCCTATTCAGGTAAAAATATCAGGGCCTTCATTTCTTTTTAGTAACATTTGATTTAGCAAATGTTTCAATTAGGTGCCTTTCATGAATATGTTGATAGGTTTGTTGAGTATAAGGTTTGAAAGCAAGTTTAACATAATATGAATCATGTTAATATTTTTCCCATTTTTGCCAAAACGACCCTAATTTTTCCCCTATCAAACGGGCCCCGTGCAACAATACTACCATAAGTATCATGAGTATTGTGCAATATTTTGACAGAAAATTTATAGGACTTTCAATCTTTGGTGATGATTCTGATAATAAAAAGGGGAATAAAGGGATTCAAGGCGATAATAGAGCAATTGTGTAACAGGAACTTCCCAGTTTAAAAGGGGCATGCAATGAGAAAAGTGGTAGGGACTGACCGCCCTTAAAAAACAAGGCTAGCTGGAGCACTTGAAGTCTGCATGAATTGATGGATTTTTTCATAGAGTTTAGAATTTCATCAATGGCTGGTCCATGCTCATAGCAGTGTGTGTAAAAACATTTTAGACAAGTGCTCTGTACATTTTGTTTGACTTCTTTTAAGTCTACGCAGGACATTTCAATGTTATTTAGGCCGATTTTTGAAACTAACAGCAGTGGGTCCTTCGCCTCTGATAGTCAATTTTCAAAAAAAATCCATACCCAATCAAGAGAGAAGTTTCAAAGGTGGGATTCATTGTAACCAAATGTGTCAACTGCCTGCCAGAAGCTCTCCAAATATCTTTAGTCCTTTATAAACAGGATTAAGGACAGGTTCTAGTGCACCAGTCAATTGTAACCACAGCCCCCCCAGGTCCGGGGAATAGCGGGGACTTTGACTTTCGGTCCAGCCAACCCCGGCTAAAATCCCAGCCCTGCGGGGACAAACAGATAGTAAAATCCCCGCAAAATGCCCCCGCACCCCAGGGACCCTAGGTAAGGCCATTCCCCGCTATATTTAAAGTGAAGACAAAACCACTGCATTCATCCGGCACTGCGGGGCCTCCTGAAAGGTTAAAACACGGCCCATTTCCCCGGCTATCCCCGGTATACCCCTGGACCAGGGGGCGCCGTGGTTACAATTGACTCGTGCATAGATAAAGAGAACGAAGGGTGTTTCGCCATGTTCTTCTTTGGTAGCACCATTCTTCCTTCATGGAATTAAATACGTTGTCAAATATTTCTTTGTTTTGATTAAAACTTATAATATGATTAAAAACACTAAGTTTAGGTTTTGGGCCGTTAAAACCTTATGATTCTTCAATTGAACACAATCACGAACATATTTTATCAAATCTATAATAATTTTTTTTTACAGAACCAGAAACAATGTCTCTGATCAATAATTCTTTTAAGCACCCTGCCCTCTTTAAAACTTGGCTAAAACCCCGCTAAGCTCATTTTTTTGTTTTGGTGTTATTTGTGTAATACTCTCAATTTAAAGAGTTCAGAATGGAAAGGAAACTATCGTCATCAGTGTTCTCAATAAGAACCGGCTGCCGGCCAAAATGGCAATAGGGCCGGTTCAAATTTGGAAAACTAAATGAATTTTCAGTAGAATAAGTAGAAGCTGGTTGTTTACTATTTGAGACGGTTCAACCAAAACTTATTGAGAACCCTGTTCATGATATGATAATCACATTAAATTAAGTTTTGTTTTGTAAAACAATTTTTTGTAAGTAGTTTGGCTCAATGAAACCAGACACTTAAGCTTGTTACCCTTATTATGTGTCGTGAAATGAAGGCCAGTTCTCTAAGGTATGGTAGATCTGTAATAGATTTATACCAAGGGCATTAACTTCTGTGAAAAAGCACTGGCAATTTAAAGATGCTCTCCCTTTTGAGAAAATTGATAAAAATCTATGTATACTGAGTTCTTCAATATTTAAATAGAAGGTTTTGGTTTATAGTAGTAGATTGCATGAAATTGAGACATTTCGCTGTGAAATAAAGGTGTAAAACCAGCAAAAACCCTCATGTTACGGACGCTTGTACATACTCTATACAATCATCTTCAACAACATACTTTCGTGTGTTTTTTTCTTTTTCAAGGTAGAACAAGTGCAAATCATAACATACATTTCATCTTTTTTGCCTCATTTCGTAAAAATAAATTAGTCATTGCAATTAGAAAACACACACTATATTTTAGATGCAGGGTCGAATTTCAAATGCTTATATCTTTTACCTCCTGATGTACTATGTGTAAAAGTATTTATATAAATGATTATAAACACAGACTTGCATGTATATAGTAAACAATCAGATGACTGATAACATTTTATGATCTTGTTTCAAATTCAAATGGCAAAAGCGCAGACATTGACTGGGGAATTGTAGATAGATGGAATTTATCATTGATTTCACAATGTTACTTCAATGTTCCAGTGCGTCTTGTTACAGACAAGCCAGTGAGAGAATGTACGTTTAACAAATGTCTTGATCAATATTTTCATATCGGCTCCTATCCAACCTAAAAGAACATGGTCGTCAGTGTATAAATGGCTTGTGCAGTCATCGACAATAGTGTCTCAGGCGTCTCTGTCTGTGTTGCGCGGAATTCTGCAATTTTTTCAATAATCGCTGGATGCTTTGCATGATTACCTATATCTGCTGTTAAAGTTACAACTCTCTTCGACTGTGGTGTACATGATATTGGTTCCGTTACATTGTATTTTGGCTTTTCCTATAGATAGATTGCTGCTTTATGTTCTCACCTTTCTAATATTGAACTTATCTGTTTTGCCATGCTTGTAGAAAGAAACGTTTTTGTGAAAGGGGAATGTGAATTTATAGATCAGGTTACTGTTGATCATTAGGCCAAGAAAATACAAGTGAATCTTGAGATCAGCCATTTGTATAAAATGGGTTAATTCTTAGGTTTGGTTAAAGCTAGTTGAAGTGTTATTGATTGGTCAATATTTATCCAATAATGACATGAAAAATTCAAGTGCTTGCATGTGCAAAATAATCAAAAGGTAACCTGCAGATAAGTTGCAGAGTTTTAAACAATTGGTCCCAGGTAACTATTGATCATTAGGCCAAGAAAATGCAAGTGAATCTATATACATCAGGAGGTAACTATTGATCATTAGGCCAGGAAAATGCAAGTGAATCTATACATTAGGTAACTATTGATCATTAGGCCAAGAAAATGCAAGTGAATCTATACATTAGGTAACTATTGATCATTAGGCCAAGAAAATAAAAGTGAATCTATACATCAGGAGGTAACTATTGATCATTAGGCCAAGAAAATGCAAGTGAATCTATACATTAGGTAACTATTGATCATTAGGCCAAGAAAATGCAAGTGAATCTATACATAAGGAGGTCACTATTGATCATTAGGCCAAGAAAAGGCAAGTGGATCTATACATCAGGAGGTAACTATTGATCATTAGGCCAAGAAAATGCAAGTGGGTTTAGGTCAAGATATGTAGAGATTCTGCCTTCTAAGCCAATGGGACAAACAATGTCTTAAAATGCAGGAGTGTAGCTAACCCTTTATTCTTGTGGATTCATAATTGTGCTGGGGGTCTGGGGGCGTGCACCCCTTCCCCCCCCCCCCCTTAAATTTTTGAAAACTGGTGAAATCTGGTGCATTCTTGGCGTCCTGAGGTGCTTTATTAACCAGGTTTTCAACGAAAACCAGGTTATTAGAATGAGGTTGTCGTTTCGTCAAACATTGGTTTCTGTTCAATAACTTTAGTTAGCATTGATAGATATTGATGAAACTTGGTGTGTAGGTAGCTTATGGGAAGAGCTAGCTTGGGATTGCTTTTGAGGGGGGTGGGGCTAAGGTCAAGGTCACTGTTACTAAAAATAGAAAAATGGTTTCTGCCCAATAACTTTAGTTAGCATTGATAGATATTTACGAAACTTGGTGTGTAAGTTGCTTATGTGATGAGCTAGCTTGGGATTGCTTTTGAGTGGGGAGGGGCTAAGGTCAAGGTCACTATTATTTAAAATAGAAAAATGGTCAAGGTCACTGTTACTTAAAATAGAAAAATGGTTTCTGCCCAATAACTTTAGTTAGCATTGATAGATATTGATGAAACTTGGTGTGTATGTAGCTTATGAGAAGAGCTAGCTTGGGATTGCTTTTGAGGGGGATGGGGCTAAGGTCAAGGTCGCCTGTTACTAAAAATAGAAAAATGGTTTCTGCCCAATAACTTTAGTTAGCATTGATAGATATTGACGAAACTTGGTGTGTAGGTAGCTTATGTGAAGAGCTAGCTTGGGATTGCTTTTGAGGGGGTTGGGGTTTAGGTCAAGGTCACTATTACTTAAAATAGAAAAATGGTCAAGGTCACTGTTACTTAAAATAGAAAAATGGTTTCTGCCCAATAACTTTAGTTAGCATTGACAGATATTGATGAAACTTGGTGTGTAGGTAGCTTATGTGAAGAGCTAGCTTTGGATTGCTTTTGAGTGGGGAGCGGCTTATTTCAAGGTCACTATTACTAAAAATAGAAAAATGGTTTCCGCCCAATAACTTTAGTTAGGATTGACAGATATTGATGAAACTTGGTGTGTAGGTAGCATGTAAAGAGCTAGCTTGGGATTGCTTTTGAGTGGGGAGGGGCTACGGTCAATTTCACTGTTCCTTGAAATAGAAAAAATGTTTTTTGCCAAATAACTTTAGATTGCATTGATAGATATTGATTAAACTTGGTGTTTGGGTAGCTTATGTAAAGAGCTAGCTTGGGGTTGCTTTTGAGGGGGGTGGGGCTAAGGTCAAGGTCACTGTTACTAAAAATAGAAAAATGGTTTCTGCCCAATAACTTTAGTTAGGATTGATAGATATTGAAGAAATTTTGTGTGTAGGTACTAGTAGCTTATGTGAAGAGCAAGCTTGGAATTTCTTTTGAGGGGGGTGGGGACAAGGTCACTTTTACTAAAAATAGAAAAATGGTTTCTGCCCAATAACTTTAGTTAGCATTGATAGATATTGATGAAACTTAGAGCGAAGGTAGCTTATGTGAATAGCTAGCTTGGGAGGTGGGGTCAAGGTCACTGTTCCTAAAAATAGAAAAATATTTTTCTGCCCAACAACTTAGTTAGAATTGATGGATAGTGATGAATCTTAGTGTGAATATAGCTTATATGAAGCTGCAGATTGAACTTGCTCATACAACAAATTAATTGGCTATAATTTCTGATTGCCCATAACAAAAACCTGGTTTCGTCGCATTGCGGCGCTTCTAGTTTATTTCTGTCACCAAAAAACAACAAAATACTTTTTATAGCTTTCTGCCAAATTTGAATTTCCAATTTAAGTCAAAATGACATATATTTTTCCAATATCAGAAAATCCTGGGATCCATTCCCGTTCCCTAAAAGGTGGAATAAACAACACTGCGATGAGAAACTGCAATACAAAAGCATTTGGAAACATAATTGTTCAGCCATGATAAACAATCATGCATAATGTCATATTGAAGTTTGATTAAACCTTAGTATTTATCGTATTTTATTAATTAGAATTATTTCTTTATTGTTATTCTCAAATACAAGTGTGGTTAATGCATTTATTTATTAAATGAATTTTGCAAGATTGCTGGTTCAAAGTGTTTTTGTTTTTTACTTCATGTAACAAAACAAACAACAAAAGAAAGCCATAATTGATAAGACAATGGAATGTTGACTGTAAAACATTACTTCAATGTGTTGCTCTCTGGCTTATCATACATGTACACAGTACTTAAAAACCAGCTATACTATAAATTATGAAATGATTAATGTGAGCGCAGTGTACAAACATTGTAATGATCGTTGTCCTAATTTGGTACATAACAAGTCAAGTAAGCTGTGTATTCTTAACTTGCACGCTGTCTGATTACAGCTAGATACATGACCTTGCTTAAAATTGTTTACAAGCATTAACTTGAGATATTTATACAGACATGTACAATGACAATTTATAGCTATGATATTGAATAAGTTGTTTTTGTTTTGTCACGCAATACAGCATTTCTTTGAAAGACATTTTAGAAATTCCAGGGTCTATCTGTTATGCGTATTTGTTTTGTGAAACTGTTATAATGATCAGAATAAGGTAGATGTACGATCTTGAAGATAAAGTGAAATTCTTGGCAATTTTTCCAATTGTGTTATATTTGCTAAGCAAAAGTGTCCAATGATTTTATAGGAACAAAAACACAACATTGGTCTGTTATCTTGATAACATACATAAATTTAAGTTATCAATGATTCATAAGTCAAACAGAACAATATGGTAAAAATGTGGAGTTGTAACTATGAAGAAAAATTAAGCAGTTTAAATTTCACAAGTATTTGCGCTAACTATATATTACAGTTCCTGTGGATGTTAAATGCACACTTTCAATTTAACGCCACTTTGCTTTCAACATGAAGGGTTCTTTCAGTTAATACAGGTACAATATACATGTTGAAACATAGCTAGCACATTCTTTGGTGTTGAATAATAATAACATGGTTAGAAAATGTAGGTTCCTTGAACCCACTTCATAGTGTACATGATATGCAAATGCTTAATTTGAGACTTGTCCTTCCGTTTAAATTTGTACCGTACTTGTACTGTTAGTCTTTCCTTGTGTTTATAGTTGTACCATACTTTTTCTATTAGTCTGTCCTTCCGTTTATAGTTGTACCGTACTTGTACTGTTAGTCTGTCCTTCCGTTTATTGTTGTACCGTACTTGTTCTGTTTGTGTGTCCTTGTGTTTCTAGTTGTACCATAAATGTCCTGTAGTGATGTACCTTTGTTTATTAATTGTACCATACTTGTTCCATTGTTCTGTTCATACTTTTGAAATCTGAATTTGAAAGTTGTACTGCATACTGTGTCTATAACATTTTCCTTTGACTGTTTTCCAAATGCCACTGAAGTATAACAAGAATAGGACAAACAAGTTGTTTTGAAAAGTTGATACATACTAATACAGTATAATGTTAAATTGATGTATTTGAACACAGTGAGGTACTTTTTAAAAATAATTTGAGATGGTATGTTTTGGAAGGTATTTTTTTACCTTTTCTGATCACCTGAAATATTGCTATCTACTGTTTGATGCTGTCTTGTTGGTCAAGATTGCTCTCTTGTCATGTTTTCAGGCCCAGAACCCTAAGATATTGCCCTAGTTTTTGTCTGGGTTGGGTAGTTTTGTGCGGGTTTGCCATAGTTTTTGTTCGGGTTTGCCATATATTTTGTCTTGGTTTGCCATAGTTTTTGTTCAGGTTTGCCTTAGTTTTTGTATGGGTTTGCCATAGTTTTGGGCTGGGTTTGCCATGGTTTATGTCTGGTATTGCTATATAGTTTTTGTCTGGTATTGCTATAGTTTTTGTCAGGGCAATCTTTATCTCTAAATTTTTAATTTTTTTTGCAGCTGACCTTTGAATGTAAGGTGATATTTTCACATTACTGTGTAGGCTGCAGTAGGGACATTTTATTGCATGTTTGACCTGTCTGCGTGAGGTCAGTATTGCCCTCTGTTGACCCAAAAATGCCCTCAGTGGATTGAGTCCAGTGTGTTGTAAATGACCTGCCTCAAAGCCATGCTTTATTTAGAAATTAAGGTTTTAGATAAAGGATATGAGGACTCCAGTTTTTACTTGAAGATTTTTGAGAAAGAAAAAACAACTGCCATCAATTAACACAAAGCTGATTGCCATTCAAACACTTTAACCATTCATTTGATCTATTATTCTTTGTCAATAAGGCCTAAAAGAATGATATCCAAGATAAGAGCAATGGCCTCAAAAATGCAAGGTAGGGTATGGACAAAGAAATGTTTTTGATTTTTAAAGTCCAGTCAAAACAGCAAAGCAACTCTGAATGCTTATTACCTTTTGGTATATATAGTGAATTAAATAATACTCTTATGTTTTTCACTGTAATCAACACAAATGGATTTCACAGTCAACAATAAAAATAAACATAAATATAAAATGTCTTGGGTCGAAAAAGAAAAGGGTCTACTGGGTTTTGCCAGGTTGGGTCGTATTGCCTTTAACACAGGTATTTTTTTCTATGCCTATTTAAATAATAGCACATGCTCCTATAATACAATGAATTTCTTTGACCACAACTTGCAAGCAACATCCGACAAGTGACCAGGCATGGTGGCGCCCCTTGTGCTGTTCATGTCACAAAGTGATGTATGCCTATATTTTGTGTTCATGCTTTTAAATCAAATTAAATATCAATACTATTCTATAATTCAAAATGGACAATACACTATAAAAAAATTCACTACCTTATGAACGTTGTCATGATACAAAATGAATGCTTATTTTTCGCACTTTACGCTGTCCATCACTTTTTTAGCCCTTTTAAGGAGTATTCCTGGTTCTAGAGGGTGGCATGTGATGCACAGACAATGAGGCATTATTCAGTAAGCAGACTCAAACATAGTTTAATATTATTTATTGCGCAATATTCAGGTAGAAAATTAAGAAGTATTTGGTAGGCAGTGGGTGGGGGAGGAGGTTAAACCCTCTTTAATGAAGTAGTTAAAATAAGACAGTGATCTTTAACGCACTTGACTTCTGTAAAAATACCTAATGCATGTAATTAATAATACTAATGTGACAAAATGAATCTTTAGCTGTTAATTGGAAAGTTATTCAGATCACAGGCATTTAATTGTAATGTATTTTCATACAGGTGTTGGACTCATATTGGTTCATAATTATGTAACATGTGTAATATTAACTAGGAAGAAGGAGAAGACTGGTTTAGCTCTACCTGTAAAGATATTGATGAGATCAACCAGCTAGAGGATCACTGCCTATCTTTATACAAGTGTAATAACAGATACTGAATTTAACAAAGGGAAATAGCCAGCTTGTAGGTATTTAGTAATACAGGTAAATTCTGCTGCCCTATTTATATCTCCGCCAGTCATTGAGGACAATTAGTCATGTATAATAAACATGCGGGCTGGCGTGAAGCAAGGTGGGCAGGAGTGTAGCAATGCCGCAGTGTAAAAGGTAAATGAATGTCTAATTGTTAAACATTCATATAATCCCAGCAGGGTATTTAGTTCCTTGAAATTGACCTGTCTGTTTTATAAACAATGAAATTTTGTGATTTAATCAGTTAATAATTTAATCAAGCTAAAAATACAACCTGTGTGATGAACAGCTTAATGTTAGGTAACTTTTGGGAAATGTGTCTCTTGGTATGTATTGTGTATGTTATTGGCAATTAGAAAATTTCTACATCTTTCACTAGTTAAGTACATAGGAGTAACTATCTTGATATTATATTGTCCAATTTACATAAACAAACTAAATCCCTTTGCCAAGTGAAATATTTAATTTGCCTTTTGTACATGTCAAATAATTCTCCATGTCACCAGCCTGCTAAAAACAGGTGCAATAATATTGTTTTCTGAATGACCTACTAGGTATGCCCCTGCCCGGTGAAACTTCTTGCCTGTTCTTGTTACAGTGCATAGTTAAGATTTTCAATCCCGCGCTGAGCATGCTCTTGTTCCTGTATTAAATCATACACCCAGCTCATGTATATATACAGGAGTGGCACACTTAGCAGGTAAAATTAGATAGCTTATGTCAATTGAAAAACAAGCTTGAGAATTGTTAAACTCTTCATTGACGTGGGGTTTTGCTTCAAAGAATGATATTAAATCTGTTTAGTACATGCGACAT
The DNA here is from genome assembly GCF_026914265.1 of Mya arenaria. Taxonomy (NCBI): domain Eukaryota; kingdom Metazoa; phylum Mollusca; class Bivalvia; order Myida; family Myidae; genus Mya; species Mya arenaria. The sequence goes on along the minus strand of NC_069133.1, from coordinate 63,330,301 downwards.
TTTGAATTGAAGATTTTGATTTTCTTACAGTTGTAAACCACTATTGAAATCAATCTGCATGCTTTCTTTCATATGATGTTAAAGATATTAGCCAGTATTAAAAAGATAGGTGCGCTGTGTTTTTGGTTTTCAGAGTACACATTTCAACATGATATCGGGTCATCTTTGATTTGATATTTTGTAGAAAGTAAAGTTTCTTTGAACAATTTTTGTATGTGAAAATCATTGTGATTTAATTATTTTTGCATTAAAAGTTTTGGCAAATTTTCACTCGCAAATGATATACTTGCCACCTGCACTGTATCTGGTATACTGCCACCTGCACTGTATCTGGTATACTGCCATCTGCACTGTATCTGGTATACTGCCACCTGCACTGAATCTGGTATACTGCCACCTGCACTGTATCTGGAATACTGCCACCTGCACTGTATATGGTATACTGCCATCTGCACTGTATCTGGTATACTTGCCACCTGCACTGTATCTGGTATACTGCCACCTGCACTGTATATGGTATACTGCCATCTGCACTGTATCTGGTATACTGCCACCTGCACTGTATCTGGTAGACTTGCCACTGCACACTACCTAACTGGTAGACTTGCCACTGCACACTACCTAACTGGTAGACTTGCCACTGCACACTACCTAACTGGTAGACTTGCCACTATAGGCCTTTCTCTGCCCTTCACATGGGTCAGAATATCTGACCCATTCCCAATGCCAAATTGTGTACATAAAAAGCATGGCTTCTTAACTTACTCTTTTAAAATGGGAACAAATTCATTAGGAACAATATTGTTCATTTACAATTATCAATGCATTTATCAGCAATTCTGGGCAAAATTCATGATGGACACTAATTTCACATAAATGGAGCCCAAAATGATGATTTTGTTGATTATTTTTATTCTTATTATTGCCGATTAAAACATCGCTTGAAAAAAACTCATAAGTAGCTTTTCATCTGCATTCCTAACAGTAATATGTGACATCTGCAATACTATGGGTAGGCTTTCTATTTGCACTCTTATTGGTAGATTTGGTCTGTATTTTATCAGTAGTGTTGCCATCTACATTAATTGGTGGACTTCTCACTGTCATTTAAATTGTATATTTGCCATCTGTATTTTAACATGTTAACTTGCTATCTGCATTTCAATTGGTAAGGTCTCTGTCTGCACTGTAACTGGTAAACTGATGAGAACTTGCCCTCTGCATTTCAATTGGTAAGGTCTCTGTCTGCACTGTAACTGGTAAACTGATGAGAACTTGCCCTCTGTATTTCAATTGGTAAGGTCTCTGTCTGCACTGTAACTGGTAAACTTATGTGAACTTGCCCTCTGCATTTCAATTGGTAAGGTCTCTGTCTGCACTGTAACTGGTAAACTGATGTGAACTTGCCATCTGCATTTCAATTGGTAAGGTCTCTGTCTGCACTGTAACTGGTAAACTTATGTGAACTTGCCCTCTGCATTTCAATTGGTAAGGTCTCTGTCTGCACTGTAACTGGTAAACTGATGAGAACTTGCCATCTGCATTTCAATTGGTAAGGTCTCTGTCTGCACTGTAACTGGTAAACTTATGTGAACTTGCCCTCTGCATTTCAATTGGTAAAGTCTCTGTCTGCACTGTAACTGGTAAACTGATGTGAACTTGCCCTCTGCATTTCAATTGGTAAGGTCTCTGTCTGCACTGTAACTGGTAAACTGATGTGAACTTGCCCTCTGCATTTCAATTGGTAAAGTCTCTGTCTGCACTGTAACTGGTAAACTGATGTGAACTTGCCCTCTGCATTTCAATTGGTAAGGTCTCTGTCTGCACTGTAACTGGTAAACTGATGTGAACTTGCCATCTGCATTTCAATTGGTAAGGTCTCTGTCTGCACTGTAACTGGTAAACTTATGTGAACTTGCCCTCTGCATTTCAATTGGTAAAGTCTTTGTCTGCACTGTAACTGGTAAACTGATGTGAACTTGCCCTCTGCATTTCAATTGGTAAAGTCTCTGTCTGCACTGTAACTGGTAAACTGATGTGAACTTGCCATCTGCATTTCAATTGGTAAGGTCTCTGTCTGCACTGTAACTGGTAAACTGATGTGAACTTGCCATCTGCATGTATTTGGTAAAGTCTCTGTCTGCACTGTAACTGGTAAACTGATGAGAACTTGCCCTCTGCATTTATTTGGTAAGGTCTCTGTCTGCACTGTAACTGGTAAACTGATGTGAACTTGCCATCTGCATTTATTTGGTAAAGTCTCTGTCTGCACTGTAACTGGTAAACTGATGAGAACTTGCCCTCTGCATTTATTTGGTAAAGTCTCTGTCTGCACTGTAACTGGTAAACTGATGAGAACTTGCCCTCTGCATTTATTTGGTAAGGCCTCTGTCTGCACTGAAACTGGTAAACTGATGAGAACTTGCCATCTGCACTGTAACTGGTACACTGATGTGAACTTGCCATCTGCACTGTAACTGGTACACACACTGATGTGAACTTGCCATCTGCACTGTAACTGGTACACTGATGTGAACTTGCCATCTGCACTGTAACTGGAACACTGATGTGAACTTGCCATCTGCACTGTAACTGGTACACTGATGTGAACTTGCCATCTGCACTGTAACTGGAACACTGATGTGAACTTGCCATCTGCATTTCAATTGGTAAGGTCTCTGTCTGCAATGTAACTGGTACGCAGATGCCATTTAACTGGTTAAAGTTATTGTTTTCATTTTACTGGATGTACCTAGTAATGTGCGCTTTAACTGGAAGACTTGCCATTATATTTGGTAGGGGCAAATGATGTATTCAATAACTGTTTTAAGTTATCATATATGATTTATACAGTCATGTCCATTAGTAAAAAGGCAAGCATTATTATTTTTCAGGCATGTGATAAAAAAGCTACATTGTTTACAACTGTCCTATAAAAAACATCAATAAAAAAAAAAAATACACAACTACACCAAGCATCATATTTGTTAAACATTTTCATGGCTTACATAACGTGAGACAGGAATGTGGCTGCATGTTTTTTCTCTTGGCTGGATTGTCTAGCCACTAAGTTCAATGGCGAGATATTTTCACTACTGTTAGAATCACACACTCTGCACAAGCTGTCTATGTACATGAGGCGAGGTCTAGATTAGACAGAAAACAGTTTAGCCAGCGATGGGATACTAGCTGACACTGTGCTATAGCTTCTAGGATCAATAGTCAAAATCAGATAAATAGGTTCGGTTTCCAATTGTACATTGCAAACCCCAGTTATACATTGTACATTGCTGATTTGCACCGTGATCTTTTATCAAACGCTCTGGAAATCTTGTGTGTAATTCTGTGTCTGTGTATTTCTTTTAAGTGAATCCTCTGTCTTTAAGAAGTCCTCAGTTTGTGGATTTCACTGTTTTACCTTCAAAGTGGTGTTTACGGGATCTTATATTCTAAAGGTAATATTATTTTTGTTATTGTACTATTACGGTGTGTGTTAAACTTTAACTAGTGCTAATAAATTGTTTTTTTATTAGGCTTAAGTCATTATAGCATACCTTTAGTGAATGGGCAAGTCTCACTATGTGGGTTACGTTTTAAAAATAGGAAGTATCATGAGTGACACGCATCGCTGAACTCTGTTTGGGCTCGATAACGGAGAGTTTGAAACTGAAACAAATCTCTCGCTCTCTCGTAATTGTACATGAAGGCCAGTTTGCCCTGGTTTATTGGTAAAGCTTGGTCTCCACTGATTCTCGATGATATTCGCTTTTGTGCAGTGTGCTAGATGAAATCAGTTATTGTGACATTTTATCTTAATACATGTATACACACTAACATTAATGCTTTACTTCAGAAGTACTGTATCACCGCAGATAAAGTTTAAAGTGTTTGAACGAAGGAGTTTACATGTGACAGTGTTACCATTTAAAGGTTTAATAATTTGGTAGTACATTGAATCTACTAACTCTATGTAGTTGTTTATTTTTGATCATGTTGGATGGTTAAGCAGATTAAGTGCGGTTCTTTGATCTAACTTGATCGGAGGATTAACATTGCAGATCAGTCTGTTATTGTTCATGAAGCACATAAAAGTGTCCGAGAGGACCTATTGTTTAATACAGGTAGTATTTTCATGTTTTCATGGAATTTACTTTTACATTAACCATCAGGGGATTGAAAATCATGTCATTTCATGAAAACAAATATCTTTGCTGATGAATTTGCCTTCACAAGATGTGGGGGGAAAACAACACTTTCTTTCAAGAAAAGGAATTATTTGAAAGATCAGAGGGAAGGGAGATGCTGCGGCAGCCGCTGAATGTCTTTAGAAAATATGATGTGTTGACAACAATTATTGATGTTTTCTGGGAATTTCTCTCCTTAACAGATAATTGGTAGTTCTGTGTCTTGTAATAAAACTATGTAACAGAAAAAAAATTAAAACGACTGTTTATTTATAGACGTCAACCATACTGATGCAGAAGAAAAAATGAAATATAGGATTAACTTTGTATATTCTGTTTCAAGAACATAGTTTTTATTTGGTGACAAACTTTATTCACTTTTGTTGACTTTATAAATAAATATTTAATGAATTATTGATCAAACTTAAGATGTTTCAAATTCAGAAAATATCTTCCTTGTCAAATTGTTTTTCATTCCTTGTCAAGTTGTTTTCATTTGTTATTTTAGGGGGTACAATGATATTTGTAATACCAATGTTCATGACTTTATCATGACTTAATCATGGTAATAGTATATGCTATTGGTGTTATCGCTATTTTTGCCAACAGATTGTCCCTGACTGTTTGGTGGTGTTTCCCATTGTCCCTGACTGTTTGGTGGTGTCCCCCCCCCCCCCCCCCCAACAGTTATGGGCTGAAATTCCCAATGCTGAAGCACAAACTTTTTTCTCAAAAGTGAATAATAAAAAAAAATCCACACCAAACCATTTTTTTATGGAAGAGGTGATTTATTTTTAACTGCCCCCACTTTTATCACATTCTTTTAACTTTTCTGTTGATTTTTATAGCATTTTTCTTCCATCATATAACATTTAATAATAAAAGCCCCATAAGTCAATAATTTTTTAATTCGTTGAAATTTTCAAAAACATCTTATGATTAATAGTTTGTGATATGTCATTCTTGTATAACTCTTATGCCTTTCAATATTTTTAGAGCAAAATCACCTGATAAGCCTATTTTGTTGTCAATGGATGGACTGCAGGCCCAATCTGATATATTTCCTGTATATTTGCAGATCTTAACGACCATGTAAGGGATGTTTTGGCCAGCGACCTGACACCTGGTGCAAGCCATCTCCACATCTTCACAGTTAGAACCGGTTAGTGACTTATCCTCCTGGGGTGTGCCTATTGCTGAGCAAAAACTGACCTCAAGCATATTATCAATGTAAAATAAGTTCAGTAGTGAAGGGTAAGCCTGGCTAGGCTTGATGGGCTAAAATGCATGCATGACATTATCAGTGTTGTATTTTGTTGGGCTTGGGCTATAGGAGCAGTGATCGAGATGAAATACATGTTCAGCTCTCCTGTTCTTATGGGTTGTCGATTTCTATGGACAAAAACTTGTAGTATTTTCTCGGATAAGAATATGATTATATTCAGCTTCCTTATTTTATTGGTTGCAGATGTAGACTTGAAGTATATTAACAGGTTGACATACACGTGAAGTTTCCATGAAGGTTGAGCTTAACTGAGGAGCCAAAATAAATCACCATCAGTTAACTTTGAGATGTGACTCAAGTCTGGGGGTTAACTTTGAGATGTGACTCAAGTCTGGGGGTTAACTTTGAGATGTGACTCAAGTCTGGGGGTTAACTTTGAGATGTGACTCAAGTCTGGGGGTTAACTTTGAGGTGTGACTCAAGTCTGGGGGTTAACTTTGAGATGTGACTCAAGTCTGGGGGTTAACTTTGAGATGTGACTCAAGTCTGGGGGTTAACTTTGAGGTGTGACTCAAGTCTGGGGATTAACTTTGAGATGTGACTCAAGTCTGGGGGTTAACTTTGAGATGTGACTCAAGTCTGGGGGTTAACTTTTAGGTGTGACTCAAGTCTGGGAGTTAACTTTGAGGTGTGACTCAAGTCTGGGAGTTAACTTTGAGGTGTGACTCAAGTCTGGGAGTTAACTTTGAGGTGTGACTCAAGTCTGGGAAAGTAGCATTGTTTCGTGTGTATTCCTTTTTGGAATGGGTTTCTATTTCAGAGACTGTATGAACAATATGTTGGAATATTTAAACAGATGTTAAAAACAGATATATATTTATTGCTTTATTGTTTTTGACTTTGTATACTGGACATTGTTAATTGTAACACCATTAACAATATAATGACCAGAGGTATTAAAAATGAAACAACTGTCTCCAAATGATAATAAACAGCATTATAATTTACTATACGAAACAGTTTTAACTGAGCTGTATAAATGTAGCTTTGGCAAAAAGAATATAACAATATAATAATACATTTCTGAATTACTTTTAATGTAGAGCATAAACTCATTTAGAATGACTGATATTCTAAATATAGACTGCACTTCTAGCTTATTTTGGTTTAAAGATAAAGGATTTCGGCTTTTATTTCCATCTCTTTATCTTCAAATAAGCTGAGCAAAATACACTGTCAATAGGAATCTTTTTATCAGGGAGGTACAGAGATGAGCTGGTTATAAAGCCTCATGTATATTGACCAGCCATGGCTACATGATAGAATTTATTGAGGACTGCTAGCTAGCAATAATATTACTGCAAGAAAACTCAATGTGATTCATGTAAGCTATGGGCTAAACATGTTAGTGCACTGCCTTTGGTATTTTTAAGTATTGATCAATGAACAACTACGCCTAATATTATAGGCCCTATCAATGTAAATAAACACTTGGAGATATGGTTGTATTGCTGTAAAATACAGTCACAATTTCACATGTAATAAGATCTGTCAGACTTGAGGGGGGAATGTACATGTATGCTGTGTACATGTATACAAGGCAGGGCTTTATCAGTAGGTTGGTTATAAGAGTGTAAGTGCATAGGGAATACATGATAACTGATCTAAATCGGAGCATTAAGAAACTAAGTCTCGCTATGCACTTAATTTTAACTAGGTCATATTTTAGCGGTAGTGTAAAATGCACTTTAATGAAAGAGCCATGTTCCTTATCCATGCAGCGGGGTGTTATGCTTTAAGAAAGCAAGTAGTGAAATTAAAGGTAGATGACTAATGTTGAAAGGTATGCGCTAATAATAATCTTTGTATACTACCTGTATTTTGTGTATTCAATGTGTGGAGTATTTGTGGTTGTCTGCCTTCCTTACATGTATACTTAATTTCCGTATGTGAAAAAAAGCTGTGCATGTTTCATACTGTGCAGAAGCTGTGGTTAAGTTTAACTTGGGATAAACAGCTGAATTTAATTTGGGAATGTGCTTTACAGTCATAACATATATGCTTTAGTGGTTCAGTCTGAGTTGTCTAGATGCATTGTGAATATTAACTGAAGTATTTAGAACACAAAAAAAGATGCTATAATCTGAATGAATGGGGAATTCTTTTCCTTTCATTGAAACAACATACAGAGAAATGGGGAAGCAAATCTTGCCATTTTTTTTTTTCAAAATTTTAATGCAGATTATCTACAAGAGGACAACATTGGGTCTTATAAATCGCGATGTGGTATCATACCCTTAGGATAAATGTTTATTTATTTGATAGACAATGAAAATTAAAGTATTGTCATAGAAAAAAATTGTGCCATGGTCTGATTAATGAAAACAGATGGGCATTGGCATTTACATTCAGTTTAGCCTACATACCGTAAATGACTGGGGGGTATAAGACGATAGGGGGTATTAGACGCAGGCAAAAAAATCTGAGAAAAACTTTTAATCTAAGTTTTGGGTTAAAGGACGCATAGAAATTATGTCAAAATCGTCAGCCAATCTTGGCCACCATGTTTGTGGACAGTGACGGGGAAAAAAAAATTCGTGAAAATAGCGATGGTTATCTTTAAAACCATATAATGATAATGCAAAATATGTTTCATTTTTATTCGTTTCATGTTAGGATAGGCACTGAAAATTACTTAGTTTGACAATTTGTTTCTGGATGGCACAGGAATGTACCTTTTATGACTATTTGTAAGATTTTTTTCTAACAGTATATCGTAAATGAGAATGAATAGGGAAGTTACTGTATGCAAAAGCTTTATATTGTAGGGGCTTGTTCTCAAAGTGTCAACACCTGGACATGGAAAAGTGCGAAAAATAATGACCATTATTGCATCAGTTTGTAGTATTGGTATGTTAAAGAGGTCTAAAGGAAGTGCGAATTTTTCACACCTTATCGTACAACTGACAAAAATATTTTGACAGTGCCCAACTTTGCTTTTTTATATGCATGTTTATTTATTGTTTTATTCAAATTAATACTGAATAATTTTAATAATTTAAATCATACAATATTTATTTTTTTAAATTATAAACATCTTGCGATATACCGTATCCCGATCTTCAACTGCCGTTTTAATCGGTATATACTCAATCGATATGACACGAGTAACTTCCCTTTCTACATAAATCTAAACAAACCCTTGACCTGAAATCGACCTCAGAAAAAAGTTTAAAAGCTTGTTACTGAGTATTATACGCAGGCATTTTTTTACATCGAAATCTGAGGGGGAAAAAAACGTCTAATACCCAGTCATTTACTGTAACATTGCAGACAAAGGGTTCATATTGACCAATCTCGTCACTTTCATGTCTGCTCGACTAGTCATTTCTCATCTTAACTTTACACAAAATGGAAGCAATTTTTATGGGCATTCAATTTTGGCCAATTTTCACAAACAGCCAGATCGCACAATTCACTCCAGAGTTATGGCCCTTGAATTGTCAAATGTGATCAGAATGAAAAAGGGGGCATTGTCAAATTCAGTTTGCAGAATGTTAGTATTTAAACCTTGTATACATCATTGTTTCAGGTACTTTAAAGGCTCGTGTGAGCTGGTCTAGCCGCTGGCAGAGTGGAGGAGACTCCACGATACATGGAAAACGGGAAAGGCTTCCAACCCCTGAAGAGACCCAGACTAGACGGACCAACAACCAGTAGGACACCTTTGGATTGTTTAAAATTTTGCTATTTAAACTAAATCCAACTTCAAACACCCGGAAGGCCACATTTTTTTTTTGAAAATTGTTTTATTTTTTCGAGGTCCTTTTTTCTGATATTTTATAAAAAAAAAAGAAAAGAAAAAAGAACAATTTGCCCCTAGAATTTACTTAGAAATACAGGCTTGTTTTGGCATCTGCTGCAGTGCTCTTGATAGATTGGGGCCAAATACTATTAGGTGTCTGTCTTTGAACAAGAGATTGTTGAAGTGTTTATAGATAAAGATATATGTATAAATTTGTAAAACAATGATTCCTCTCCATTATCTTGTTTAGACTGTTTAAAGGTTATCGACAGTGCAAGAAATCTTGGGGAGTCAATTATATGGGGAAAAAAAGGAAGGTTCAAAGAATTGCTTGATGCATTTACTTCTGCTTACAAACAATGGAGTATGTTTTCATCATAAGCATCATATTCGCAGAAAAGCCCTGAATGGCCTTATTGTCCAAGCACCCTAATGTTCAACACTTATACCTTAATGTTGGTTGAAGATTAGGAAGTATTGTTTATTCAAAATTTGTAAGTATTGTTTTTTAGGAGTTAAAAGCATTGTTTGTCCAAGGTTAGAAAGTATCGTTTGTCCAAGGTTTGGAAGTATTGTTTGACCAAGGTAAGGAACTATGGTTTGGAAGTATTGTTTGCCCAAGGTAAGGCAGTATTGTTTGTCCAAGGTTAGGAAGTATTGTTTGTCCAAGGTAAGAAAGTAATGTTTGTCCATGGTGTGGAAGTATTGTTTGTCCAAGGTAAGGAAGTATTGTTTGTCCAAGGTAAGGAAGTATTGTTTATCTAAGGTAAGGAAGTATTGTTTGTCCAAGGTTTGGAAGTATTTTTTGTCCAAGGTTAGGAAGTATTGTTTGGACATATTGTTTGTCCACGGTTAGGAAGTATTCTTTGTCCAAGGTTTGGAAGTATTGTTTGTCCAAGGTAAGGAAGTATTGTTTGTCCAAGGTAAGGAAGTATTGTTTATCAAAGGTAAGGAAGTATTGTTTGTCCAAGGTTTGGAAGTATTGTTTGTCCAAGGTTAGGAAGTATTTTTTGTCCAAGGTTAGGAAGTATCGTTTGGACATATTGTTTGTCCACGGTTAGGAAGTAACCTTTGTCCAAGGTTTGGAAGTATTCTTTGTCCAAGGTTAGGAAATATTGTTTGTCCAAGGTTTGGAAGTATTGTTTATCCAAGGTTTGGAATTATTGTTTGTCCAAGGTTTGGAATTATTGTTTGTCCAAGGTTAGTAAGTTTTGTTTGTCCAAGGTTTGGAAGTATTGTTTGTCCAAGGTTAGGAAGTATTGTTTGTCCAAGGTAAGGAAGTATTGTTTGTCCAAGGTTAGGAAGTATTGTTTGTCCAAGGTTTGGAAGTATTGTTTGTCCAAGGTTAGGAAGTATTGTTTGTCCAAGGTTAGTAAGTATTGTTTGTCCAAGGTTTGGAGGTATTGTTTGTCCAAGGTTTGGAAGTATTGTTTGTCCAAGGTTAGTAAGTATTGTTAGTCCAAGGTTTGGAAGTATTGTTTGTCCAAGGTTTGGAATTATTGTTTGTCCAAGGTTAGGAAGTATTGTTTGTCCAAGGATTTGAAGTATTGTTTATTCAAAGTTTAATCATATACAATATTTGATTAACCAACCATTTGTCAGCCCCAGGTTCATATTGACCAACTAAAAGTCTTAAATTGACTGATTGAGTGATTGACAATTGTCAGGCACCTTGTTAATTCAATTTTTATTTCATGTTGCAAAAAAATGGTACTTTTTCAGTGTCTATTCGTGGCCCTATACCAAATGGCCCGATGCATCCACGGCCCCTGATTGCCCTGCTGGATGGGCGGGACTGCTCGGTTGAGATGCCAATCTTGAAGGACGTCGCTACAGTGGCCTTCTGTGATGCACAGTCCACAACAGAAATACATGAAAAGGTACTGTTGTTTTGTCAAGATTATCATACATGTAATGGTGGTTTTTTGGCAAGCAAACATGCATTATAAATGCATTTGATTTCCAACTATTCTTGTCACATTGCTTCTTTTCAATTCATGTGGAGTAAGATTCTGCTGGGAAAAAATCTTGTTTTTACATGAATTTTCATGTTTTAATGCCTAAAGATAATATGAATGCTGAGTTGTATTGATTGGTATATTCCATTCTGAGAAAATAATTCTGGACATAGTAAGAAAATAGGCTTAAATTGTATAGAGATTAAATGGAAACTTTGGATAACTCACACTCAAGATTTCGGAATACAAGTTGCAAAAATGTCTCATTGGGTTACCTATGGTCATATTTGATTCTGTTTTCATAGAAAAATGTAACACTTGTAACACATTTGTAAAAGAACACGAAAGTTTAAAGAAAATTCATTTTGTTTTTTACCTGCAAGTTCATGAACTAAAATTTGCACTGTAAAGAAAGATAACTCTAAATAGTTAATGACTTTGATTTTTTTCTCGTGATGATTATCCCTCTTGATGGAAGACATTTAAGCCATATATCACTCTTCATCATAATGCAATGTATGCAGACTTTATACTTGAATGGTGAGAGGATACTTGTTTGTTATCAGTCATTCATGGCTGTTTCAAGGTTAAGTTGATTACAAATTACCCAGGGGATTTAAATATGTTCAGATGTTTTCTATGCTTAACATTATTCAATTATTTAAACATGTGTTTCGCAAAGGTGATGTGCTGTTTCAATTAAGCTTCTATAGCTAGAACCTATTAAGAAAGTAAAATCTTTATGATCAACTGATGCCTTGAAAGTCATCAATAATTACTTAAAATGTTTGTACTGACTGTGAAATATAATACATTTCAGTAGTTTAAGTGGCACTTAGTGCCCAAATGTGACCTCACCAACATATAGATGAAATTATGGTACTAAATGAAGGTCATTCGCAAGAAATGGACATAATAGGGTTTTTGATATATCAGTATTGTGAAGCTTGGCTTTGAAATGATATAACCCTTCCATTACAGGTTTTAAACGAGGCAGTGGGGGCTCTCATGTGGCACTCCATAACGTTGACCAAAGAGGACTTGGAGAAATTCAAAAGTCTACGAGTCATTGTACGCATAGGGAGTGGATTCGATAACGTCGATGTAAAGGCAGCTGGCGAGTTTGGTAGGGATTTTACAAATTATGCTTAAGTTTATTTGCGTGTATGTAAAGTAAATTCAGCTTCTAGTCATCATTGAAAAGCTTTTAAGTTCAGTGATTCATTTTGAAAGGCTTGAAAGTGTCTTTTGGACTCTCATAATTCAAAACCATGGTTCCTGAGCTAAACAATTGAGAGTGAAAGGCATAGTTTTATGCCTGCGGATGCACAAGTTGAAGACTTTTGACTGTAAGACAGTGTTGGCTGGTGCCAAAAGCCTTACTTAAAAACACTTCAGTGGAAGTTGCTAGTTCCCTTTAAGTTTGATATCCATGTATAGAGCTACAGGTAACTTTTTACAAAAGTCTATTGCACACCCTTATGTAAGTTTTTAGTGCATTGTGCACCTTTGTTTTTCATTTAATAAAGTGTAATGGCTATTGTAAAAATGTACTGGCGCATTGAATTTATTCTGGGGACCTTTATCTGTAGCTCTGCGTGTAATATAATTTATTTAAATGTGGTAAAAAAGTGAGTGTTTGATTTCAGGAATCGCAGTGTGTAATGTTCCCGGATATGGGGTGGAGGAAGTGGCGGACTCTACAATATGTTTGATATTAAACTTGTACAGACGCACATACTGGTTAGCAAACATGGTTCGCGAGGGCAAAAAAGTGTCTGGGCCGGAATCGTTACGAGAGGCAGCAGCAGGATCGGCGAGAATACGTGGAGATACGTTGGGAATAGTTGGACTTGGCCGCGTTGGTCAGGCCGTTGCTCTCAGAGCTAAAGTGTTTGGGTTTAATGTAATTTTCTATGATCCTTACCTACCTGACGGAGTGGAAAAATCATTAGGTGAGTTGATTAAGGGCTTTGCTGTAGTTCATTGACGTGTTTGTTTTTGGTCATCATCCAAAATGAGCCCTTTAATGCATGGGTTTACTCCATAAATATATTTACACTATATCTGCTCATTTTAAGCTTGTCTGGTTTTTGAAGAAAAGTAAACGTATGTCATAGCCTTGGCATCTACTTGGCCATTACTCCAAAATTGTTCAAGATTTTCAAATGAAACTTGGTACACATGAAGCAAAGCCCATGTGTTTGGCTATGATAAGTATTAAGCCCATTTTGATTAAGAAGAACAGAGTTGGAGTTTGCACCTGTGCTTGTGGTCTTTGACCGAATAAATATTTCCAAACAGAAATTTGGTAATAAAAGATTTAAACCAAACCTCAATCTTCTCTTATATAATAACGTAACATGAATTCTAACAAAAATTTGTGCAAGATTATCGAGAAGGCGTCATCATTTTTACCCTATTAACAGCAATGTGATGGAGAATTTATCTAATGATATGGTGATGTGAAAATATAATTTTTATTTACTTTGTTAAATAGCCAACTCTTGTTTATTACAGGCATTACACGGGTATACACACTTCAAGACCTTTTGTTTCAAAGTGACTGTGTGTCACTACATTGCAACTTGAACGAACATAATCATCATCTTATCAATGACTACACCATCAAACAAATGAGACCAGGTAATAACAGTACGTATATATATTCTAAAAGCATGCGACGCAACTTTTTTCTAAGGCGTGCTATCAATTCTTTAGCTAGATTAAGTAATTATTTCTAACAAAAAAGTTCATTGAATAATTATTAATTTATTATGTACAGATTCCATCACATTTGTTGAACTTTTGAATAACTTTGATTATGGTGTATAAATGAAAGAAATGAAAACAATTTCAGAAATGTTGTTTATTGCACTTTACAAATGGTGACATTTCTGTTTCATAATGCTGTCATTACAGGTGCGTTCCTGGTAAACACAGCGCGAGGAGGTCTGGTCGATGAGCATGCATTGGCCGCAGCGCTTAAAGACGGTCGCGTTAGAGCAGCTGCACTAGATGTCCACGAGAACGAACCTTTCGTATTGTCACAGAGTAAGTTTGTTCGTTAGCTTGTCGGTTGAGGTATCATTTACTGGGTGTTCGTAGTAGGCTGCAAGATAAGTACATGAAGCTTAATACACAATTGGCAATATGTGAATGTCCTGACCGTAATGCAAGAACTCATTATTGGCTTCTATATATTTATGTGCTCTTATGGATTTCAAAGTCACGGATGTGATGCAAGACCCATAACTCTAGCTTAAATAATTGTTGACTGCTGTCTTTTATTGACTGAGAAAGCAGTAATGTTTGAATCAGCATGGAGTACTCTGTTTAATGATATTAATCATTTTGTAGGACACTGATACCTTCGAGTGTTTGTGGCAGACTGTCTATATCATATTTTCTATGTTTACCCTTTGAAACTGTGTCATGGTTTCAGAAATTCCATGAATTAACATTGAGAAAATGTTTTGAAAAGGTATTTTGTTATATTCTGCTGCATTGAGTAAGTCTAGAAACACATGTTATATTTGCCGCTGCTAAATGGCTAAATTAGTACTTCCCTTGTTCATAAAACTAGATGTGAGGATATCTTGTGTAAGTTTGTTTCTAAATGTTTTTATATTGTTGAAGGTTTCTAATACGATGTACCTGTAAATAATCATCTCTTTTGGCTATGTATATAGCATAAGTTTGGGTTAATTGAGTGAAATCTAGACTGTTCTTATTTGTCAAATACAGTCCTGGACCTGGGTACATGTAAACAACCTGTCTGCAGTTAAACTGCGTCAAACAAGTTTTTATACACCTAAACAGCTGAATGCTAGTTTTTGTATGCTCTTTTTAACAATAAATTGGATATCCTTGCCAGTCAAGTAACGAACATCAAACTAAGATGTCCATTTAAGTCCTACTAGCCAGTCAAGTAATAAACATCATGATTAAACAAAGATGTCCATCCAAGTTCTACCTGCCAGTCAGTTAACCAACGAATGTCAAGCCTAAAAACCTTTTTTTATGCCCCCGAAGGTGGGCATATTAAAATCGCACCGTCCGTCCGTCCATCCGGCTCTGTAACTTTCCCTTGTATGGACAGATTTTAAAATAACTTGTCAAATGTGTTCCACGTACCAAGACGACGTGTCGCATGCAAGACCTGTGTCCCTACCTCAAAGGTCAAGGTCACACTTAGTGTTTATTTACAATGGAGTGCTGCATATAAGGACATAGAGTATAGGTTGTCGTGTCCGGGCTGTAACTTTCTCTTGTATGGACGGATTTTAAAATAACTTGCCACATGTGTTCCACATACCAAGACGACGTGTCGCGTGCAAGACCCGTGTCCCTTCCTCAAAGGTCAAGGTCACACTTAGTGTTTATTCACAATGGAGTGCTGCATATAAGGACATAGAGTATAGGTTGTCGTGTCCAGGCTGTAACTTTCTCTTGTATGGACAGATTTTAAAATAACTTGCCACATGTGTTCCACATATCAAGACGATGTGTCGCCTGCAAGACCCGTGTCCCTACCTCAAAGGTCAAGGTCACACTTAGTGTTATTCACAATGGAGTGCTGCATATAAGGACATAAGAGTATAGGTTGTCGTGTCCGGGCTGTAGTTTTCCCTGGTATGGACAGATTTTAAAATAACTTGCCAAATGTGTTCCACGTACCAAGACGACGTGTCGCGTGCAAGACCCTACCTCAAAGGTCAAGGTCACACTTAGTGTTTATTCACAATGGAGTGCTGCATATAAGGACATAGAGTATAGGTTGTTGTGTCCGGGCTGTAACTTTCTCTTGTATGGACAGATTTTAAAATAACTTGCCACATGTGTTCCACATACCAAGACAACATGTCTCGTGCAAGACCTGTGTCCCTACCTCAAAGGTCAAGGTCACACTTAGTGTTTATTTACAATGGAGTGCTGCATATAAGGACATAGAGTATAGATTGTCGTGTCCGGGCTGTAACTTTCCCTTGTATGGACAGATTTTAAAATAACTTGCCACATGTGTTCCACATACCAAGACGACGTGTCGCCTGCAAGACCCTTGTCCCTACCTCAAAGGTCAAGGTCACACTTAGTGTTTATTCACAATGGAGTGCTGCATATAAGGACATAGAGTATAGGTTGTCGTGTCAGGGCTGTTACTTGTGTTTATTCACAAGGGAATTCTGAATATAAGGACATAACAGTGTAGGTTGTCAAGTATGGGTGGTATTTTTTTATGTTCAGAGGCAATTTAAAATAACTTGCCATATGTATTTGACACGTAAAGGCAAGATCAACTTTTCATGTACTGACCTTGTTCGTAGGTCAATGTCACATTCGGGGGCATTCATCACATACTGTGACAGCTCTTGTTTATTTTTACAGGTCCGTTGAAGGATTGCCCGAACCTGGTGTGCACACCTCATTCCTCCTTTTACAGCGAACAGAGCCTTACTGAGTTACGCGAGATGGCTGCGGGCGAGATCCGACGGGCCGTCGTGGGCCGAATACCCGATAGTCTGAGAAATTGTGTCAATAAAGAGTATTTTAGCACTGGCAAACCAGGTGAGTTGACTGATTTTTATTAGTCTTTATCTTAATAGAACTTTCTGTCCGATTGTTGGCTAGTGAAAATAGCGGTTGAAGTTTATTTGAAATACTTTTCTGACATCAATGTTTACAATATTTTCAAAGCTGACAATCAAATGAAAGAAGTTTTTCAATGAATTTAATTTTAACCGTAGGGAAATAGTTGTTTACCATTTCTTATAGTTTTTTCTCCATTTCTAATCTATGGGATTTATTTACTGTTTATAGTTCATTTCTCCCACCACTTCATTGGAGGTATGGCATGAAAAGTTCTGTTATTATTCAAACTGTTCATTGGTTTAATTTCCACTGCAAACAACATGATAAGATTTCTCAGAATCTTGAACATTTTATGACTTAATGTTCACGAAAATATGTCAATCGTCTCTTGATTTAGTTTAAATGCGTGACTTCGCAACTGCTGTGTAAAGGGGCAAAGGGGTAAAATTTCAGTATGTTTGGATTCATCATGCTTTTTGCATATGATTTTGGACTTTTGCTGAAAAAAATGTGCTTGGTTTGTTACATTAGTTTCAATTTGAGGGATTCTGTTCTTGAATGTCTAGGAATGACCGGTGAATGAATGTCTAGGAATGACCGGTGAATGAATGTCTAAGAATGACCGGTGAATGAATGTCTAGGAATGACCGGTGAATGAATGTATGAATGACCGGTGAATGAATGTCTAGGAATGACCGGTGAATGAATGTCTAGGAATGACCAGTGAATGAATGTCAAGGAATGACCGGTGAATGAATGTCTAGGAATGACCGGTGAATGAATGTCTAAGAATGACCAGTGAATGAATGTCTAGGAATGACCGGTGAATGAATGTCTAGGAATGACCATTGAATGAATGTCTATGAATGACCATTGAATGAATGTCTATGAATGACCCTTCATACTGACCGTTACATTAAGTCAAATTAAGACAAATGAAAAGGTCACTTATATTGTTGACAACAATTTCATAGGTGTAACCTTTGAGGGTTGCAAAAACACTATGTGTATTTGTATGTGTAGCACCAAATACATATACAGTCGAAACTCGTTATGTCGACTTTGTCGGGACCTAGGGAATAAAGTTGAGATAACAAACATTCGACACATCCAAATTACAAAAAAGTATCACCAATCCCAACACATTTGAGTTTGATTTATGTCCGACATTCGACTTCTGCAATTGAACGGTCTTGTTACCATCGTAACAAACAGCAAACGTATTATTGAAAAATAAAATGAGAAAAAAATGAATTATTTGTATCAAATCTATTAAATCCACGTTGATGGATTACACAAAACAGATACAAAACCACAATTACATACACTCTTCCATAGTAAGAAAACGGTATAGCCCGTATGACAACAACTTTAAATAGCACATTCCCTATGCCTGTTTGTTTTCTACATACAGAATAGAGAAATTTCCTCGTCACATAACATTTAATGTTATTGAATTTTCCGATGATGTCATCGGTGTCCTTAAGAATTTCAATGAACAGGTTGAGCAATAAATGTCTCTTTAATCAAAAACATAAACAAACAACTTTAATAATTTAACCTCCATTTATGACAGTTTGTTATTTTAACATGCACGATAATTTAGGGACATGCCTCAATCCGTCATGAAAATTTTGCACCTACCACTCGATCTACAGTTCGACATAAGAAACAAGGAAAATGTGTGAAATTCGACCATAGGGACTGAAATAGGAGGTCGACATAGCGAAAAAGTCGAGATAGAAAAATCGACACAAGCAGATTTATTTTATATAGAATAAGAAGGAATAAAATCGACACAAGCAGATTTATTTTATATAGAATAAGAAGGAATAAATTTGGGGGCCGGAGAAAAGTCAACATAACCGGAAAGTCGAGATATCCGACGTTGACATAGCGAGTTTGGACTGTACAAGTTTCTGTTCGGTTTAGAAGTTTTCAACATTTATTTTTGCTCTGTGATGATTACATGAAAAACTATTCTTGTACAATCATTAATGCCTTTCTTAACTTGTACAGTGTACACATACCTGGATGACATAGTGCACGGAAAGTAGTCTGCATATATCTTTACAAGTAGTGTATTGCAACTTATATTATCCATATTATCCTTTTTAAGGAATTAAGCTTTTATTGAAAGCTAAATTCAGCGATCTTAGATTTTTATCATAGTTACTTAGGAAAATACTTTCCTCAAAGTATTAATATCAAGAGTTTTTCATGTATTTTCCAGCCCCTGGTGGTATGCGCTATGCGTTTCCCGGCTACCCAGAAAGTATGAACGGTGGCGGGTATCCGTTCCCGAACCCTGCAGCCACGGTTGGAGCAATGGGTGGTGTGCACTCTACGACCCCACACGATCACCCCCCTCCCGTCTCACACGGGGCACACCCGCCCACACCACACTCCACTGAAACCGGCAACCACATGTCGAAACCGGAAAGTTCCGAAGTTCATTAATCGTACGAGGGTCATTAAATCACATTAATTCATACTCCGCCTATTCGTGTCTCACTTGACTCACGATTTATCAACTATCAAATCACATGTGTCGTCATCTTCATACAGACAAAAATGGGCCTGTAATGGTCATTGTGACATTAATGACTATGACATTACACACGGCCATTGAGAAATGGAGAATATGGAGGATTCTTGCTGATTATTTCTGTATTATGGAATACAACTTGCTCTTAACTTGGAGTAGGACATAGAAAGACTGAAGTTTACTTCTGAAATATACATCTTAGTTTGCTGTTAGGTAAATTGATGATTTCTGATCTGTATAAAGTGAGTTTTGTACTATTTTGTGTTTGCATTGAATTTTGTTTCTTTAGATTTGTTTACGAAGTAGCACTATATTTTTCTTAATCTTGAAGCTGAAAGTCAATGCAATGTAGTTATGTCTGTTAAAATGTCACTGTACAAAAAGAAAATTGTGGACAGTTACGTGTGTTTTGGGAGGAAATGCGCGTTGTGTAACTGTTTCCAATATGAAACCTGTATAAAGTGAGTGACGAGACTGTTCTGTACTTACATATGCATTTTTTTGTGCCTGTACGTAAGTGAATCTGGTTTTCCCCATGTAACAGGAAAATGACAGCTTAAATCAGATTTTAACCACCTTTTTGGTTTTTTACTTCGCACCTTCTCTTTCATTTAACAATTATTTTTTTCATAAAGATCTCAGTTTTGTATTTTGCTGTCAAAATTTACCGGTCATAAAATTTCTCCATCAAACAAATCCATTACCTCCCTTGGATGTTTGAGTTTGCCGTAGAGTTTAAATGCAAGGGACCAGGTGACTTCTTTAAAGCAGTCGATCAAAGAATCTATCAATGAACGGAAAATGAGTTTGGGAAATTTCATAGAGATTTTAGTGTATTTAGTGGTCCACACGCTGAATTGTAACAGATCTCATTTTGTTGACTAAAGTTTTTATTGTCGAGAAATTACAGTAGACAACTCTTGTTCTGTAGAAGTGTAAGGTAATAAATGTAAAATTAATGTCTTCATTGCTTTCTAAAATCTGATTTGAGTAGAAACTGAAGATATTTGTCTTCTATGAGTGTATAATATGCATACTTATATTTTTGGTATAATATTCAAGGTCTGAATGTTGAAAAACAACAGTGGAGTCTTGAAATGTTTATATGTCGCAATGGTTGACTCGGTATTTTGGAGTTCAAATTAACACAGGTTTAACTCTGTCTTAATAAAGTGGTAGTTATGACAGTCTAGGAACGAGCCCACGACTTAGCAATTGATGCACACTTTCACTTCAAAATCAAAACACGTGTCTATTGATCTTGTATATACTTCCATTTTTATTCATGTTGATCATGTTCTTTTTGTCATCGTCATAGTAACATTTTTTTGTCAGACTTTTTCTACTTTGTGCAGATATGGAACCTATAAGACTGCAATTGTGTGATGGTAGTGTAACTAGCCAACTGTTGACTGCAAGGCTGCAGTCACTTCCTGTGGACTTTTGGCCTGTCCTATAAATGATAGTATAGCGTATAAACTTTCATTCATTTTTCTGCTTATTAAATGTTAATTAAATTACAAGGTGGATCATGTATTGTATCTTCAAATAAAATATTTTTATTACATTAAACTTTAAGGACAAATATTGAGAACATCATTATTTGGGTCTTGAATATATACAAAGTTTAAGTTGAAGTTATATTGTAAGAGTTTTGTGTCATTTCTAAATGGCCCTAATTTATTAATAGTTGATTGAAAGAGCATATGTTATAATAGCATTTATTGTGCGGGTCGTTCCTCACTGCGCATTATTCACTTTTGTTAAATGATGATCTTAGTAGGTGTTAAAACATGAATAGTGCTGTGAAAATGTTGCCATTATAATGTATGTTGTATGATGCCATTTGTGTTTGTACCATGGAGTAGCAGATATCTTTTGTGTTAAATTGTTACAAATGTGAAGATGATTTTCATTGTAATGAGGCCACTGGTTTGAGGTACTGTGTCACAATGTCATGACTTCAAATATAAGCTGAAATTACTGGATACGAGTAGGATTATTGTTGCTAGAAATGTAAATCCTGCTTTGAATTATTAATAGGGACTACCTTTTTATGAAAGAAATGAAGGTAAACTGGATTCCATTCAGATTCAGTACTAACAAACCAAACTATATTAAAACGATAATCAGCCAGTAACTGTAGACTTACCTGGCATTGTGACCAAGCCCTCACAGTAAACTTACCAATATGTGAAACAAATATGTCAGTTTCATAATTCATTATACATGTAAATGAGGAGCAATTCTATAATTGGTCTAAAGATGTCCTCACCATGTTGATGGGGTGCCTGATATACTGTAGTAAGTCCTACATTATATTCAGTTAGGTACTGTAGTCTTACAGGCATTCGTTGATGTGAAGAATAACAATTATTCAATGTTTGGAAGTGTTGTATACATGCATTGTTGAATGATGTGGTGCTATCTATGTTTTATTTTGTACTTCACCCTTTCAGAGCTAAAAGAACTTTTCAGCATATAAACTTGAGAAGCTGTTATGGTCTTATAGCTCTGGAGGGGGGAGTTTGTCACTTTAGGCAGCAGAACTGAAGTTACTACCCATTTTGGTTGATGCTATGGTCAGTAACTTGTATTTCATAAAGAAAATCACATGTTTGAAACATAACTTTGAAGACTCTGTGTATAATGCCAACATGTTTTAAGATAAGGCTTTGTAATCTGTGCCGATATGATAACAATATGGAATGTTTGGACTGTTTTCATATTTGTACATTTCTTGTCTGAGCCATTTCTTTCATATGATTGTAGCTTTAAAACTAGTACTGAGGAAGATTTTCCTGATGTCTGTTTATTAACCAAAAACATGAATAATAGTAAGAATTTGTGGCCTTGAGTTTCAGATATGTCATTATGCACTAAACTGACTGTAAATTGATGCCAAGATGGGTGTGGGCTCCAGTCACTTTAAGCGCCACTGTAAGCCGTTAAAACACTTTCATTATCACTTATTGGAGAACTATGGGAAGGTTGGATCTAATATTGTAGACTTCAACTGGGGTGACGAAGTGCATTTTCTTATCAGCATGAAACAAGTCTTTTCTCATGAAAAATAAGCACGAAAGAAGATAAAACAACTGTAAACTACTAACAGGAGAACTAGTGAAATTGACATCTGCAAAATGTGTTGTACAAGGAGAAATGTTTTATGACTTATTTAGAACTTTTATGCACATGTCCATTTGGTGAATTTATTATTTGAATATTAGGTTAGTTGCAGAAGTTAAGATGTTAGTTAAGATATATGAAAGTGTGCGGTTTTGATAAGCTTGAGTCTGTGTGTTTGTTTTGTTTCTATGGTAACCATGTTCTATGTGCACAAATTTCTTCCTTTCTGTCGACTAATAGCATTATATTGTTTTTCTGAACTTGTGTATCAAAAAAACATTTAACACTAATTTCACTGAACTTATAATTACTGTGATTTAAATTTTGCTTACGTTTTGAGCCAAAAATATTTTCTAAACATTTTCTGAAGTCGACAGTTAGGTTGTTTGAACTGCCCATCTTTAGTACGAGACCAATATATTAGTTGTCATCATATCACGTGTCAAATCTCAACTGCATTGGAGTTATTCAATAAACATTTGTACAAAGTACACCATGGGTCGTTATTTGGCTTCCAGTTCCCATCCGAGGTTGTGTCACTATGCGGTTGTTAAGATGAGCGCCTCTCACCCGTGTGTCTCTTCATAGGACACCATCACCATCAGCAGTGTTCATATCGGCCGATATATAATAAAATGTGTGTAGATACAATATAAGGTACTGATGTCAGTATCTATACCACGTGATAAATACGTCATAAGTGCTACGTCGAAAGGCAACATTCTGCATCGAATGATTACTTAAAACAAAGAGAACTTCTCTTCTGATCACCATTTTAAATGAAACAAATGAGAGTCTATGCCGCTTAAAGCGCATCGCCTTAGTTTTATAACCGGAGTTTGATTAGTGATTTGATTCCTCAAACACTTCGACAAACCGGTTTCTAAAATAATGTTCTGGCTGCTCCATCAGGCGGCCGTATTGTGAAAAGGTTTCGAAGTGTTTTAAGAAACAACAATCTCAATCAATCTCTAGTAAAAGACCGAAGACGGGGCTCTGTAAACGTCATAGGCTGCACTAAGTTCCATTTGAAATGGTGAATAAATAGTAGTCTTTCGAAGCAGACGTAGCATTTATGACGTGATTTATCACGTGGTATACACACACTGGATGTTACAACTTGGTTGTGTGCAGATTATGTGTGATGAATTCTAAAACGAATATCCTTGGCATTGGAATGTGCTACATGATCACGGAATACATCTCTCGTACATATATGTTCAAAATAAGTCCTGTATTGCGCATATGCGTCGCAACCACGGCAGGGAACGTAGTACATTTTCTTGTATGAAGTATTTTGCCAGTATTATTTCGATGAAAGAGGCACAACTCTGCCGAGCATATTTTTTCTGATGCGCATTTATCCATTTGTTTCGGCAATTCAATTGCAAATAGAAATTCAAAACCAAATACGTGCATTCGGGTAAGAGCTTAAATTTGGAACACTTATAGACGTCATAACGTGACGTTAACGTAACAATTGACGTCAAAATGCGACGTCGTCGTCAAGGCACTATTTTGTGCGCTTTTACCGTCTCAAAGAGCGTGATTTGGTTAAGATTAACCCGCGGTTTCCAACGAAAAGTTCATTGAAAGTATACGGATCAGTTCATATTGAAAAATAATTATGTTCAATTTAAATGGGTGAAAAGAAAACATGACAATGTTAAACATAATCTGATTATGATACAGATTATAAAAGTCCTATTATAAAAGTGCTTTTATAAATAAGTTTTTACTGCAGAAATTTTCTTGGAGAGGAAAGGTTGCTGTTTTAAAGAATATATTAGAAGTCACATTTTCTGCTTGAATATGGGGAGGGGCAGAAAGAATATGCCCTCTTCAACTCAAGTGGGAGTATGGGTAAGTTCATTTACACTAATAGTGATACTAACGGGCTGATGCGATTTGTTGTAGATTTATAATAATTTCATCATACGGTACAATATTAGCAACCGTCTTGCGATTTCACGAACATTTAAATAAGTTTCGACCTTTTGGTCATAATTATATTATTTTTTGCTGTTATTTTACTGACGTTCAATAGATAACAGTGCCATATAATGTGATGCCAATATTTGTATACAGAATCCAACTGACTTGGACATAATTCGAGATTGTAATGACAAAAGGAATACCTGTATTCAATGTTACAGACTTATAAATGCATAATATAGTCTTCATTTCAAATGAAATCCGAATTCAAATGGCGTAAATCTTGTGATTAATATAATCCATATAATTTATAGAAACCGCCGAGAATATCCTTATTGCGTGTCCGGTATTACGATTGTATTGACTGTTAAGTTATTATTGTTTTATGATTTATCAATAGGTGGCTTATTATATTTATGACCTGTATGGTATTCTTACAACACATACAGGAATTCTCATAATTGCCATGCAGATTAATGTCAACAACGAGAATTATTCATTGTCTTTCTTAATTCCTTAAGGGCCATCGCTTGTGATAGTACGATGATGAAAACGCGAAATCACGAAACTACGATATCGAAAACGCGATAGTACGATGATGATGACATGACAGTACGATAACTAAAACGCAATAATACGGCAGTACGATGATGATAATGCGATATGGTGTCGTGTTTTCACCATCATACTCTCACGGTCGCGATTTCAGTATATAAAGACGCCAAATTAAGGTGGAGTATATGCTCTGTAGACTGTAATCTTAAACAAACCAATTCTGATATAGCGAACCATGTTTGCAGAAGAAATGTTTAACAATGGAGTTTTAATATACTTGCTTATACAAATTGTTTAATCGGCTGTTTGTCAATTCTTTAGTTTACTTACTCACTTGCTATTGATCATGCTCTTGAGAAACACTAAATTCTTCACTGATATGTTTGTCTATCTCTTCAGCGAGCAAAGTAATTTCTCTTAAGTCAACTACAGCCTTTTATATCGCAAAATAATAACTTACAAGTCTGTATGTATATCTAGTATGTTTACATGTACACAGATGTACATGTGTCCTGTCCCAGTGGGGCAGTCGGTCTCTAATTTCAAAGCCTCTCTGTATGTATAATAATTATGTTCACTGCAGTGCTCATTTTGTCATGCTTAACTGAATAATACTTGAAACTTGACAGCCGCTCTCTAATTGGCGAATGTCTTAATCGTTTGGGAATATCCGAAACTAACTACAACGGAACTTTATATAGAAGGATTCGCACTAGAAATAACTAAAAGATTCGCACTTGATATAACTAAAAGATTCGCACTTGATATAACTAAAAGATTCGCACTTGATATAACTAAAAGATTCGCACTTGTTATAATTAAAAGATTCGCACTTGATATAACTAAAAGATTCGCACTTGATATAACTAAAAGATTCGCACACACTTTGTATAAAAGGATTCGCACTTGATATACTAGTAACTAGAAGATTCGCAATTCGTATAACTAAAAGATTCACACACACTTTATATATAAGCATTCGCACTTGATATAACTAAAAGATTCGCATTTCGTATAACTAAAAGATTCGGACTTGATATAACTTAAACAATATATAACGGAACCGAAAAAGGAAAGCGTAGAATTTGCATGTATGGCAACAAGAAATCACCCTCGCCGCTAACGGCAATAACAACATGTTCAACACTGATCTGCTTATCTTAGAAACCCACCAACAGTTCTAGCCGGTGTCGTCGTAAGACTGACAGACAAAATAATTGAAGTATTTATTGTCGTAAGCCGCAGTTTATTGACACAAAATAACATATTCACAATGATATTAATATGATATGAAACAAATGTTGAAAAAAATAAACGAAGATATTAACGTTTCATTAGATATTTTACGCACATATGTTACTTGTATGCCCATAAGGTATTTGTACACACATATGATACTTGTACGCACATAAGGCCATTTGAGGAAGATATGTTACTAGTATGCACATAAGGTATGTGTGCGCACATATGATCACACAAAATAGTTATACGCAGTCAAGATTTTTGTATGTACAAAAGATATTTGTACGCACATCATGGCAATTGTATGCACATAAGGTATTTTTAGCTCACAGTTTACGAATATCAATAGTAATTTACAGTTGTATTGCGTGTTTATATAATTAGCAATTTATACTTAAATAAAGTCTCAAATTCTGTGACAGCAATAAATGTACACATAGATGAAACATAAAAATGTCAAAGGATCATTTCGATAATAAGAATATAAAAGACTGCATCAGTTTACAAATATTGAACACATACAGCAGATTTATGTCACTGTTTTCTACTTTTGGTATCAGCTATTTCAATATCAATGTGTCTATACAATTAGTCATTCCCGGACTCATTAATATTGAACACTCTTTTGTATAAGAAGTCAAAAACTATACATTACACATAATCCTTAAACGTTTTTTATAACAATATTATCAACACCAAACGTTATTAATTATAGGATATCTATTAAGTTTAATGTGTAACTCACTAATTCACAGGTATTCGTTTTCACGCCAACTACATTTTACTTAACATCAGGTGAAAACGCTCACTTTCATTCGATTTTGAAAACACCCATATTTCAGATCCATGATTTAACGTGGCACTCACAAAACACAACAACAACAACAAAACGATTGATATAGAACACTGGGTTTAAAATCCTGTTATAATGCTTAGTATTACTTTTAATAACAACATTTGAGGCCTCGAGTCCCATTCCGGCTATGGTTTCTTGCTTTAAAACAAAACAGCCGTTCCGAGGAAATACAATCATAAACTAGTTCAAGACTCTTATAATCATTTAACCATTTCTCATGGTTATGTATATTGCCCCTTTTCTGAGAAACCATTACATTCGTTTTTTCTCGTATATATATGTAAATTTAAGAATAAATCCTTACTAACACTGTACTCATGTAACAAAGTTTACCGTGGTAGCTAATGCAACCATATCAGCATATACAAACGAAATTATCAATGATAATTCCGCTTAACGGATCATCTTCTAAACATAACTCAAGGTCATCGACGAAAAAGCAAACAAAATCGGTCCTTTAAAGGCAAACAGAACTGCCAAATTTCGTGTGAATATCTTGAAAAGAAAGAAGTTATAAGGGCGAAGTATTTAATAAACTAAAGATGTGCATATAAAAAAATGCAAATTATTGTTTCCTTTTCTCATTGTTTAGTTTTCCCACCGCGGTGCCCAGTCAGCTGGAGCGGGCTCGCGCGAGAGTAGCACGAGCACGGGTTCCATGTTGGCCGACCCCTTCCGGTCTCCCAGCGAGCCGCCACCACAGCCCTTCATTCGGAAAGCTGAGGTAGGTGTATTCTTACTTATCGTAAAATGGATGTGAATACATATATAAATATATAAGCCTGTCAACTGATACTAACCTTCCCGTGCATGGAAACGAGAATGTGTGTCCCTAGAACGTCCCCCACACGACATCTAAGGATAAAAGCGAGCACCTGTCAATGCGCAGACTCGTGTACATTATGACTAATTTCAGTATTTTATATAAAAAGTCTTAATGATATCAATTCGGTCGCTGGCAAGTTAAGAATGATATATTCAAAAAGTAAATGAGCCGGTTATCGTACAAAAATAGAAGGAAAGGTCATAATAATTTATGCAGAAATGTCGTTCAGCTATTTTTTTCAATAAACTGCGTTTTGATATTTAAATAGGTATGTATTACCAAAACAGAATAAAACTGCATTTGATCAACGAATATGTTGTCTGCATATTTAAGACAAGAAACCGAACAGAACCTGCAGTCAACTTTTTCGGCAATCGTAATATCATTCGGAACTCCTCGGCCATTTTATCAAAAACAACCTCGGATGTATTTGGACGGTTTACACACTCAAAAAGTGGTACGTTTAAGTCCGCTGCAAGTAGATCGCGTAGTAATTTTATTTAGCAGTTAAACTTTGTGACTTAACTCTTGGGATTCTTCATTATGTTTGCTATAATACAATTCAATGACAATAAATTTAAACTTAGATCAATAAATACAACTCTTAAACACTACATTTAACTAATGATATAATTCAAAATTTTACGAACTACTTCAGCAGATGTACCTGTATACATCCGAGGTTGTTTTCGATAAAATGGCCGAGGAGCTCCGAATGTCGTAATATTACGATTTAACTCGGCCATCTCCGGCAATCTTCGGGATAGACATTTCCGTTGGATAATGGCCGAGGTGTTCCGATTGCTATTGAGAATCCGCATTTTTTTCAACGAGGAACTACTTCATGCATCCGTCGTCCATTGAAATTTTGAAAACTTCAATGTCTTTGTTCATGATTTTAAAAAAGAGAAACAGTCACAGATTTGGTCTGTTCCAGGGGTGCGCGAAAAAACAACTCAAAAAGTGAAAAGCTTGATTCATTAATACTTTTTAATTTAAGATTATGTAAAATCTTAACTTTTGGTTGTAATAATGCTGTAACATTAATAGTAAATGCTGTATTTCTATAGAATAAAATTGCGGACAACATATTTGATCCTCCGTCGCGACAGGCATTTATGAACACATAATACCAATAATGTTATAAACGATCGTTCAGAAAAAAACAACAACAAAAAAAAACACGTCATAAACTGATAATTGTAAGTGACATCATGCATGGATTTTGAATATTTAACAATTTTGCTGTATCATTTTCACGGCGTCTGTTTTCATGGTACAGTCGCGATTCTTTTCCCTCTGTGAGTGATCGTACAGAATTGGATATCTGACCAATTACGTATTTTACGCTAACGCCAGGGATTCAAAGATGAGTTTTCGTATTGGCGTCACGACCGCATATGACCTACCATTTACAGAAGCGAAACGGGGCGCAATCGCGCACAAGAACACATGAACTATAGCGACAATGGGTATTAGGTTTTACATGGTTGGCTAGTTAAAACGACTGACAATGAAATAAAAAAAATCGCATTCGAATTAAAAATTTAATCATTTTGTAGTCAGTAATTTTAATCCTCCGCGTTGAAGGCGAAACTCGCGAACTCCTTCAGGAGTATACCACTGCATGTCAAATAATTGCTCGAGTAATCGGACAGTAGGCTAGCTAACCCAAAATGCTCCATGTGTTCGGACCTTGGTCGAGGAATGGCAAACGACCAGGCTTCACCTCGAGTTTTTACAAGTTTTGAAGATTATTATCTGGTTGTATTATTAAAAATTGTAACCGCACATATTGAATAGGAATTATCAATACGAATTGAACCTCGACAAATTAAATAAGAATATCTGCCAAGTTCATGCGTTATCTTCAATACAGTTTACGGATCTTGTATGTTTTATCGGGTATGATCCTCAAGTAAGCAATGAGATTAGTATGTTAAAGTGGTCGGATGAGCCTTAAACGATAACAAAACATCGCCACCGTGCGACAATAGAATGTTATAAGACACCGATCCACGTCCTATCTGCCTTCACGGTAGGGTCGTATCCAGAGAATTTTGAAGAGTGTCTAGGACGAAAGCCCAGACAGCCAACGTTGGGAAATACTTGTCTCGTTTCAAACAGGGATATTATGAATAATTCGCTTATCAGAAGGTGTTTGGAATAAACTGTCGATTTTCATGTCAACTTTCATGATAAGCACAATAAAATTTATGATTGCAAAGTTAAAAAAAATGTTGTACACTGATAGCTTGGGCAACTAACATTATTTAGCGGATTAAGATTTATTTCAGTGTTATTTTAACATTGAATTTTCATGTGTGAAACTTTCTATAGTGATCTACCATATAATAAATTAGTCTCTTTGTGTGAAAATATCAACCGTGGAAATATTGGCACAAGCATAAGCGAATTAATCAGAAAATGAAACTTTTCGCATCAACTGACGGTTAGAATGAGCTCCAAGCATAAGCCACATTGATCGTAAACGGGACACTCGACTGTACATTTTTCAATTTCATATGAGTATTTGCCGCTGAGAACATTGTTTAAGGAAATATAACCTGGCTTTAAAGTGTTAAAAGAATTGTGTATCTTCATGTTGTAAAGAAGAAATAATTTTAGTGTAAAAATAAAACGGATTAATCCAGTAAAATGGCGCATTTCTGGAATACTCGACCGATATCGGGAAAACACCCGGTATACTTCAGACAAGTTTGTTTCATTTTCATTATCATTCATGTCCGTGTGCTCTGAGTGGCTGTGGTTGTCCGTGTGTGTGACTGTCATAATAGTGAACAGGTGGTTTGGTCAAGGGATTTTTTTTATTCTAGAGAAATAGCTATCACCATCATCATCATCACCACCATCACCATCATCATCACCACCACCATCACCACCATCATCATCATCATCATCACCACCATTATCACCACCACCACCACCACCTCATCATCATCATCATCATCATCATCATCATCATCATCATCATCATCAACACCATCATCATCATCATCACCATCAACAGTTACCCAAGGTTTTTGGCGGGAAAATGAGAAAAAACACAGGAGCATGGAGTTACCTTTATTTAAGGATGCGCATGTAATTTAGTATATATATATTAAGAGTAATTATTTGATACAACGGTGAGCTTATGTCTTCCGTCATGGTCCTGTGGGTTTTACTTGTTTCATCACACGTCTTTGATCGCTGTTCTATAACATTAAATTGCTTTCGATATTTTAATATGTTGCGTAATAAGACATGATCATTCTTAACGTGTCACACAGTATACATACTACATGTGCATAATGATTTGACTGTCACAGCATTATTGTATATTGTTTCACTACCTGCAGCGACATGCAATATTTGCAATACTCTTCTCTCGTTCAAGGAAGTACAAACTGATCACAACGTTAGAGTGGTTTCTTCACACCTATTAAAGCTATTACATTACCATAAATGCAATTATTTCTTTACTTTCAGCGGAACTACCGGGGCTCAAACCGCTTTAGCGAGCATGACAATCGTAACTCATTCCAAAGCCACGGAGTTTACTTCGGAGATGTAAGTAAATTATGTTTTACCTACGGCAATTTCATCCTTTACGTTTGCAGTCAGACCTGACTCACGTCTATTAAGAAAGGCATATGAATACGGGTGAGAACTTGACAGAGGAACAACACGCTGTAAATGTTAGTTTTGCCTGTACTCCAGCGGTAGCAGATTTGTCACATGCCGAGAAAGTAGGTCCATGCTTGCAAACAAATACATTTTTTCAGGATGGCCTACTGTTATGGAGACAATTGACCAAGAATACTTAACTTGTTGTTGTTTTAAGACTCGGAATGGCCGATTTATTTTTGAGGATACAACTCTTCCAATTCTTTATCTAAGAATCAATGTTTAAAAAGTTCCGATATGAACCACAATTTTGAAACGATTTTAACATATTCAGGAATATTCACGTTATTCTATACGACCTGAATGGATGCATTCCGCGGTAAGAAATCGTTCACGTGGCAAATTGTCACGTAGTCACCCTGCACTTGGCGCGTCATGTGGCACGTGGGTAGGGGTTATATAGTTGCAGCGTTTCCCTTTTATAGCACAGAACAGAATTAAAATGTGCCAGTTTTTCTAATGACAAGAGTAGTTGGACTCAATGCATTTTATGCTCTAGAACGAAGGAATTGGAAAACCTACGGCCTGTCCTTATATGTCAACTGTCTAATGGACATCCTGCTATAGTCTCCTCAAGATTTATTATGAAATATTCTCGTTAATAGTCTTGGCCCAACATACAGTCCAAGCTAACATGGCGACACTACGACCAAGGGAAGCAACTGATCCAATAACATTATATCAACTTAAACTATGACAGAATAAAAGAAATGTGTTATAAGCATGGCAAAAAAAACTAAATTTACAGCAAACAAAAAAACAAAACAAAAAAAATGAGCAAATTAAAATGTCATAGAATGGAATTACTAAATCTAGTCAGTTCTAATGATAATTATCACATGCAGCATCCAAAGTATTTCATAGCATTGGATGTAGTTTCCCCAGCAATGCTGGCAAGTCATTTGAAATGAAAATTAGCCTTCATGGGAGATAAAATAGTAAAATGATTTTTTTTATTTTTTATTTTTTTAATCTTAATCAAAGACCGTGGTATTTTATAATTGTACATTGTATTTACCTTTTTTAAATTTTGCATTGCTTTAAGACAATTAAATAAGTGGTCAAAATCATACTTGGTCCAATGGGATGGCAGGATTTTTCAAATCTGCCTGACATCTATTATGGTAAATTAGCAGTCAGCCATTATCTATATGAATCAGGTGAATGGGTAAATTTGAACAGAGGCTGGGCGAGTATACAAAATATAGTCTCGGCCACTAAATTAGTTAAATGTTACAAGTATGTTTATGCCACTGTGTTGCATAATCCATTTATTTTGGTAAATTATAACATACTAATAACCTTTACCTGCTAGTATTTTATTAAACAAAATTTATACACTTTACAAATTATAGATCAATTAAAGAATTATCAGTATTTGCAGCACTTATGGCCTGTGTCAAGAGTTCAGATAACACTGGTAACAGGTTGTTTTTATGAATTCCTGATAAGAAAATGTTCAAATCAAAAAGTGCAATTGACGAGGACTGTTATCAGTAATTATGCATTGATTTTCATTCTAGGGCCCTTTGCTTTTCATAAGTAGTTTTTTACATGATAAACTGAAATCCATATCTTGTACTTGGCTTAAAATAGATTGCAGAAATATTTAAAGGGTGGTTATAAACACAATTTTGAGTATTGGGAGTTAATAATTGCAAGTAAATCTTTAAGCAAAACATTTAAGAGGCCAGATTCTAATTGGCATGTGTCCTCTTTCAGGTAGCAAATATAGGTTTCTTATCTTTCAAAGTATTCTACAATACAATCATCTTTGACTGACTACTGTTTTGAAACTATATCACCCCACTATCACAAAAAGTTATATTAAATTATATTTTGTACTATACAAATCTGCATTATTTTTGTATCTACTTGAACACTTGTAATTACCAAACCAGATCATATCAAAGTTTATAATTTCAACAGACAGACTTGAATATGTATTTACTTCTGTATAAAGCAGTAATTTGATATTCAATACTGTATTGAAGAATTTAAAACATACTTTATAAGTATGCTATTGAATGCCAGCAGGCTAGTATTTGTAATTTATTTGAAGATAAATACATTTACCATTGACTTAATGCCAAATAATCTCTTGGACAAATACAAGAAAAGCTACCTTAAGAGGCTATACAGAGTGATGTATCGAATACTTTACACTCTCCATTTCAATTTTATCGGTGAATAAGCAAATATTACATTGGCGTTTAAATGCCTTTTAAGTTTTAAATTTGAATTATTCATTAAAGCTACGGTGTACAGCAAGAAGTTTCTAAGTGCAGCTGTCATTATTTGTAGACTAATGGCATGTTTCTGCCTTAGGCCACTGAACATTAATTTAACCATTCATCAAAATTGTAAAAGATACAAAGACCTTCATTTCAAGGGCAAAAAGTGTTTACAATAATTCAATGTTCTACTGTAATACAGAACACATTTAATTGCAATTCAGTCGAAACTCACTATGTCAAACTCTATTATCTCTATGTTCTGATAATGTTGAACTTTTTCCATCTTATTCAGTTTAACTATACACATTATATATTTCGGTTATATAGAATGTTCATAATGTCTCAAAGTATTTTTAGAGGTTCCTACGACTTCCGACATAGCGAGTTTTGACTGGATATAAAATTTCAGCTTAAGCATAATATCATTCTATTGTTTCAAAAGTTGTTTCTCAAATAACTTTATGCCATGCGGATGATGCCACATCCATGCTATCATTCTATAAAGCATACAAAATATTATTTTACTGAAAACCTTTTAGACATCTAACCTATAACCTAGTAATTAAAGATTTAACAATGTGTAAATGGTAGACAAATCCATTACTATAATTGAAAAATGAAAGATTAAATATGCCCAATGCAATCCATTGAAATCAGGTACAAAGGATACCAAAATTACATCACATATATAAAACCCTTGTATGATTGATGGCCGTTGAATAGAAATATTGAAAATTTATTGTCATAATTTTTCAAGCTCATTATTTCATGTTGAATGACATTGTTCAGTATTGATTGGTTTGAATGTCGCCGGCTTATCTTCGTACATTGCCGCTGCTCAAATATTCCACAGTAGTATGTAGACAAATTGACAGCCGCCTTTATGAGTTGACAAAAAGAACTTCCAGGTTTTTGTGTGTTTAATTCTCTTATTTTTGTCAGTAATTAATCTTTAAAAACATCCATTGACAACACAAACAAGCATGACTTGAAGCAAGTGCACATGTGACAGTTTACACAATTAATAATGGCACAATCTTTTTTAAGAAATACATGTATTATTCCACAATTGTGGAAAAGTCTGCCACTTTGTCAGTTACTGCATCATGTGGGCATCTTTAGTTGCTACGCCTTTAAAATAGTACATAGTTCCCATGTTGTTTTTCTACACTTTTTTTGATATTTGTGTGCAATTATTAGTTTCTCTCTCCCTGGTGTTATGGTCGTATTTTTCATGTTTATGAATGCAACATCTTTAAAGTCTGCATCAAATTTTTCAGCGTTTCAGAACTTCTATATTTTGCAACTTTTGATGCTTTGACAAACATTTGGTCTATAATCAGGCATGGAATAAATTTTACAACTATAATCATATATTAAGTTACAACTTTAATGAAACAAAACCTAGAACTAGAAAATGCATGAACATTCAACATGGTATTTTGAAACTTACAGATTACCAAACAATTTCTTTATAAATTATTTCTGTAAATGATAACACAATGCTTTGTTTTTTAAGGGCCAAAACACACGCCAGTTGGGTCGCAACCTGATCGAGCCTCATTTACGACATCATAACACAGGCACGGACTTTCTGAAACACTACGGACGAGAAGTCACTGACCATGAATATCACAGCACATACCAGAAGTCTTTCAAAGGCATAGACATCGAGGATCCCCCTCGACATCGCAGATTCAGCAAGTCGTTACCACCTGCCGAGCCTGGTCCTGTTTCCTTGACAACGGCTACTACAGCCTGGATACCCTCAGAATCTTCCAGACATAAAACTGACACTCAAGTGTTGGCGGTTAGCCAAGAACCGTTCTTAAAGCATAATCCTTGGAAATATTCGTACCATTCAAAGCGAAATGTTTACCCACCGTACGAGCGCCGCTCTGAACCAGTTATTGACAATATGCTTAACAGATATGGGGCGAATTTCAATGCAAGTTCCAACTTTAACTCTACAGGTTTCAGTGGACTTAGTCCACTAGAAACAACCGGGTGTAGTTAGACAGATAGAAGACAAACAACTTTTCAAGAAATACAACAATCAAAACTAATGGTATTGTATTGAACATAGGAACAAAAATGTTATCACAAAAACTGTGTTGTCTGTTACGACAGTGTTAAAAATAAATTATTTTTTCTGTAAGTTTTATTTCTGTGTTTATTTTGACTGATACAAAACTTCACTTTTTCTATATACATGTACTGCAATTATACTAGTCCCTGTTTAACTGGTGAAGTTTTAAAAGGAGAGCCTCTGATTTGGGCCATATTAAAGCTGTACTCTCACAGATTTATCATTTTTCAATCTTTTTATTTTTTGTCTTGGAATTAGAAAATTTTTGCGTAAATATCTGCAAACCAGTGATGAAAGACTGCTGGCAAAAGATCAGATCGCAGCTTTTCATATTTCCATTTCAAATTTAATGTTTTATGGCTTAAACCGTTACTAACGGTTTAAGAAAAATGCATAAAACATCAATTTTTGGATGGAAATATGAAAAGCTGCGATCTGATCTTTTGTCAGCAGTCTTTAATCACTGGTTTGCAGATATTTACGCAAAAATTTGCTAATTCCAAGACAAAAAATAAAAAAAAGGTTGTCAAAACATTCAATCTGTGAACGTGAAGCTTTAAGCAAACTGTGCAGAAAAAAAGTAGTTCCAAATCTCACCATGTGCACTAGAAAAAGAGAGACAATTTTAATAGACATTAATCTTTAATGTTATTGAACCTCAATAGTCTACCTTTGATGGTAGTACATAGGCAGAAAGCCACTCTGTCTGTATCAAATCTTCAAAGTTGTTTCCCTTATACTACAACGCCTTAAATTATTAAGTCAATGAGCAAAAACAACATCTTATAATCAATACTATGAGGCTTCAAAAACAAAAGGCATAATGTTTATACATACTGTCGATCTGGTAACATTCTGACATTCATAAAAATATATTATGACATTGAAACTCTTCAATAAAACAGTTATTAATTCAAACCTACAACATGTAACTGCCGGATTCTACAAGAACGCAGGCTTATTGTTGAAATGCACTTTCTCAGCCTTTGCTAAGTGATAAAGGGTCTTCCTAGTGGAAGATCCTGCCTGGCCACCCAGAAGCTTGACTTCAAGCTTTCCAAGCTCCATGTGAACCAGATCAGCCTCACTTTCAATCAACTCACTGCAGACACCAAGCAACCAGTTGTAAGACACAGATTGGGTAACGCATGTGTTTGCAGAAGAAGCAAGTTTGTCTTTGAGATCTGTAAGTCTTGCCAAAATTGCTTCACACTTGGTTTTCTCTGTCATCATGGTAAATGCATTACCTCCATCTGAACGAAAGTTACCTCTAGTGACACCGTGTGAGTTACCATATGTTTTGGGCCGTTTCTCAGGAGATTCAAAACTTTCATCAAAATCGTTTATAAAAGGATCTACACTAGTATCTGGGTTATTCAATGAACTTGTAAAACACTCTGGATTAACCAAGTGTTCTATGGTACTGTGCTTCAAATGTGTTGCATCTTCTTCAATCTTTTCCCCCAATTTCTCCATTCTTTTTTCTCTTGACACTTTGCTAACCCAACTCGAAGAAAACACCAAACTTGGATCGTTTTTGGTATCACTGTGGTCAGTGTTGACCTTGTTGCTTGGTTGGTTTCTATGGGAACCAGAATCAGTCTGGGCCCAGCGCTCAGCAAGCTCTGTGAATGGTTGTTTCAGTGATTCGCGAACATCCCGCTTGTATAACCGACCTGAAAATTAATGTACAAAATTTAAAAACTGAGTGATTGTGTATAACTGTTTGTTTAAACCTAATTTTCTGCTACAATTTTCTTTTAATATTTTTTAAAGTTTTAGTTTAGTATGATTGCTGAAAAGCAAGTATTTTAGTGAGATGAAAGAAGTTGATAGAATATGGAAAAGTATCTCTAACTTGAATTTAAACTGCCTAATCCCCCTTAAATAGAGTTTCCATTTTCCTGATTTTTGTTCTCCTTTGGAAGTTACTTGCACAAAAAAGGGTAAACATACCCAGTCTGAGACCTTTTTTTAACAGTTCTTAGTGTGAGAATAACATGAGACACAATGTACCTGACAAAAAAACAGCCTTTATTTTGGCCTTGGAATTGGAGACAAACAAAACATTTAATACCTGCTGTAAAATTACCCATATTAATATACATTTAGATAAACTAGTATTTGACCAATACTTGAACTTTAATGTAATATCTTATTAAGCTCATATTACCAACTAGAGCTATCACAGAAGTAATGAATGTTCCCAGATGCCACCTGGTCAGAGGAATTATCATATGGCACACAACATTTCCCAGACCATTCTTTAGAAAGCTAAGGGCCATAAGACTTGTTGGACCAAGTGAAATTCTTACAGATAAATTACAGATATGGCAGATGCACAACACTCCATGCTGAACAACATACGTATAAAGTTCCATGTTGTAGGTG
Source organism: Mya arenaria (assembly GCF_026914265.1). Taxonomy (NCBI): domain Eukaryota; kingdom Metazoa; phylum Mollusca; class Bivalvia; order Myida; family Myidae; genus Mya; species Mya arenaria. Next base: position 63,292,039 of record NC_069133.1, on the reverse strand, counting down.
CAATACCTTTTGTATTGCATGTCACAAAATATGTACCATTTATTTTATAAAGACAAAAGCCCTCACTGATTACTGCAGGAGCACACCAACTCATGTACACACTTTCATGAGTGTTTGCACAGTACTTATGGTGCTACATGCAACACAAGATTTTTCTGATCAACTTTTCCCAAGTCAAGGGCCATAACTCTTGTTAGACCCAGCTAAATGTGTTAGCAAGGGGTGGTGCACAACATTCCATGCTGACAAACAAAATGTTTCATGAAGGTTTGTCCCATTCTTATGGTGCTACATACGACACAGGATTATAGTAAGTTAAGGACCATAACATTTGTTAGACCCCGTGAAATGTGTTAGCAAGGGGTGGTGCACAACATTCCATGCTGACAAACAAAATGTTTCATGAAGGTTTGTCCCATTCTTTTGGTGCTACATACGACACAGGATTATAGTAAGTTAAGGACCATAACATTTGTTAGACCCCGTGAAATGTGTTAGCAAGGGGAGGTGCACAACATTCCATGCTGACAAACAAAATGTTTCATGAAGGTTTGTCCCATTCTTTTGGTGCTACATACGACACAGGATTATAGTAAGTTAAGGACCATAACATTTGTTAGACCCCGTGAAATGTGTTAGCAAGGGTAGGTGCACAACATTCTATGCTGACAAACACAATGTTTCATGAAGGTATGTCCTATTCTTTTGGTGCTACATGTGACACAGGATTATAGTTAGTCAAGGGCCATTACTCTTGTTAGACCCAGTGCAATGTGACTGAAAGGTGATGTGCACAACACCCAATGCTGACCAAAATACCTATGAAGTTTCATGAGCATAGGTGCAATTCTTTTGGTGCTACATGCGACAGGCTTTTAATGAGTCAAGGACCATTTCTCTTTTTAGACCCATCACAACTAAAAGAGGATGTGCACAACATCCAATGCTGACCAATGTACATATGAAGTTTCATGTGCATAGGTGCAATACTTTTGGAGATACATGCGAAACTAGACTGTGATGTGACGGGATGTGACCAACACAATTTCCACATATAGCTCCGACATATTTCTGTCTGGGGGAATAACAAAGCCTTTTAGAAAACAAACCTAAATGAACACTCCATAATGGATTACTCATGGGATTCATAATTATCAGGATTCTACCCAGACATACGCTTAGTACCCCTCAGGCATACAAATCCATTTGTTCACCCTTTATTATATTATCCCCTGTCTTAAAAAAAAATCAGCACTTTTACATTGTTAAAGATAAACTGATAGCAAAAATGGGCCGACAATGCATAACAAATAAATATAATCATACTTTTATTCACTGAAAAAAATCCTTAGCTTTAGGTGCATTAACTTGTGTTGACATGTAATGCTATAAGTATACAGGGGTATAATGAATACAGAACGAATGGTACCATGTACAAATCAGCTCTGTTTTTAATAAGACTGGGTATCCTATCCCCTAGTAGTTTCAGTCACTTCACTTGCATAATACACAATCTAAATGTTGAGATCAGGGGCAGTATTCAATATAATTCTTATCTTCAGTGATTCTGTTCAGTCTATTGGTCAGTTATATTTACAGTCCAATCAAAACACTCCGATTCTACTTTTAAACTCAACTCAGATTTTCTAACCATAAGTTTCACAGAAGCTGTACATGAAGTGACATGTGAAATATATTGATATTTAAGTGATGTAACAAACTAGCATAATCAGTCTTAGAATGTTTTTAATTCTAACATTTATACTGTCATAAGAGATACATGTTGCATCTATTATGCTTTTCTATAAATGTTTGACATGTGACACAGATAATGCTGCCGCAAGACAAGGTTATCTTTATGCATATACATTTGCAGGTGAAACAGAGATTTGCCCACCTGCCAATTCTACAAAGAAAATGTCAATAAGAATCTTGAAATATGTTTCCCTGGCCTAACAGGATGTCACAAATTGAGTTAAAATATACCGTGAGTGTCAGAATACTGAATGGCCTCCACTCGATGGATCAAGGCATCGACGGTGTCGTCTTCTACCCTTCCGTGTCTGAGAGATGAGAAAGGTAATTACAAGTCACAGCTACTCAGTGATTTCCACGGTCATGCGCTGGTCAAACAATGACTTCAAGAACACAAGATCTTATTACATTGGCTATATATCATCCTATTGGTTTAATTAAGCGATACACTAAGAACACGATTTAAATAAAGATAGCGGAAGTCAACATAAGGTAAGGAAAATACCACATCCAGAGTTATGGTTCCTGTACACTGCACTTCTGCTCATCTATCTGTTTCTGAAGTCAGTACATCAAAGTCTTTTGGAGTTTTACTCCAGACAAAATTAAGTTTGAAAGTAAACAAAGGGAAACAAAACAAACATATAACAGCCAAAGTTATCGTTCCTGTGCACTGCATATCTCTTTATTCTATCTGTATATGAAGTTTGAAGTCCATTCCTAATTAACTTTCCGAGTTATACTCTGGGCAAAAATTAAGTATGAAAATGAACAAATGGCAATATCTAAAAAGATATCGCAGTTCCTTTTTCTCAATATGAGCTGTATCCAGAAAATGCATGTTTTACCCGAGGTTTGATCTGATATCAAGGAGGAGTTGTTTCTCTTTGATATGTTTTACCCAGTCGTCCCATACAAACAGCTTTTGATCTGGAAATAAATTCCAAAAACAAGGGTCATTCTTATGTTTTAGTTGCTGCAAAATACATATATACATGCATATACAGATTATGTTAACAATATTTAATGCTGTTGAGAAGAGTGTTAAAGAGAAATTAAAGGTAGGTTAATTATAGAAAAAAGGGAGAAAAAGAGAAAGATAGTTTGGTTCTGGGTGAAAACTGATAAAAAATTATCACAGTCTGCTTTGTACGTAGAACTGCTATGTACATATATACTTTTTTTAATAATAGCAAGAGGCAGAGGGTATGTTTTGCAAAGAAAAATTTGAGTTTTATGTGGTTATTCCAAGACCAGTCCATTCCATTTTCTATTATGTATGTTCAGTTTGTTTTTAGTTAAGGCTATAGTGCTTCCATTTTCTTTTCTTCCCTTAACAAATTTAATAAAATATTCATATTTAAGTTGAGAATATAAGTATCTTCCATGGCCGAGAGTGTAAGATAGGTTCATTCCGACCCGAGCGTAGGGTGTTTTGCGGAAACGAGGTTTACCAAGTTTCCGCAAAACACCCTGCGCGAGGGTCAGGATGAACCTATCTTACACGAGCCGCTATGGTAGATGCTTTTTCTCCCACCTCAGTTAAACAAAATTAAGTAAAAATGTATTTTTTTTGCTTGAACTCTTTTATGCATAGTGAAAATAATTGCGTACAGATATGTGATAATTCGTGGTTGTCATGGATATTTGCGCAGTGATTGAGAGTATGTAAATGGTCTGATCGGTCTTTAAATAGTTCTAAGATGAGTGAAACATTATTTCTTGAAAGGTGCGTGAAAACTGTTTTCTGGTGACATTTGAAGCGAGAAATAATTAACTAGCGTTCTAAATATTGCCACAAGACAAGGTTTCCATGATGCGCTACAGACGACAGTCTTCAACAAGGGAGGTAATTACAATGTGGTGACCATTAAAAGAAGTTCCATACGGGCATTTTATCTTCGCCCGTGGGCAAGATAAGAATTTCTAGCATGGTTAAATTAATGGATCTACTTATCTGAGGTGGGAGAATGGATCAGCTTACACTTATAGATATTGTATTTTGTTGCTAATTTAATGAAGTAAGTTATTACGTAATAATCTGTTTTGGGCTGTACACCAAATGATATTGTTTTATAATCAATTAGTTCTGGGATATTATTGTTACTGATTAGATTTTTGATATTTGATAAAAAAACTTGACTATGATGGCACTCCCAAAAAAGTACTTTTTTTGTTTCGATATTCATGTTACACATATTACATAGGGTAGATTGGACTATCCTACAATTGAAAAGATATGTGTTCTTGGCACTCATCTATTGATATACATAAATTGGAACGCTCTGAACTAAGTTATGTGTCTACAGTACATTTAATGGGATTTAAATATATCGATTTCCAGTCGAGGTCTTCAAATATATTATTCCATTTATTTTGAAGTTTATTTATCACTCCTTTAATGGTTTGTTTCATATAATTTTCATATACATATTTGTTTGTTTTTTTATTCCTAGTATTTTGTCAATCAATTTGACTTTTGGACTCATGTTTGTATTGTTGCTTTTTAACTTATGTTTCAATTTATCTGGTATGCTTGAAATAAGTGAATGATATTTTAGAAAATCTGTGTTTGGTACATTATTAATAATGATTATACTTTATTCTAAGTTATTCAAATGTGTAAAATTGTTTCGTCGTGTTATTAAATAAATGGTGTATGACGCCATGAATATACCATTCTTAACATATTATTATGATGTTTGGAAAAAAAGACGAACAATTGCTACCTCTAAGATTTTGAGGCAGTTTCCACCTTTTTTTGAGGTTAACTATCAATTTCTTCCTGTTTTAAAAGAGTAGTTCATTATTTTCAAATAGTTGACCGAACTAAGTACTGTAAAAACACACAATTCAGCCCTTATTAGTTTTAAACCCACTTGTCTGGCTTGGGGACCATAAACCAAACTCAGATGCCCCAGGCTGGGAATGAAAACCCAAATCACCTGATTGGAAGGCTCGCCCCATCTGGCCACTTTTTGGAAGTCAGAGGGGGCAAAATCAATACCTAGGATTATTTAGCCTTGCTATTTTGTATTGACGAAGTATAATCCCTCTCTTGGTAAATTGAATAATGTCATGTAGATTAATAATATCAGCAAGTTATAATTCATGTATTACCAGTAAATCAAATTATTTCTGCTATTGTCTGTTTGGAGTAAATTTGATAATTTTGTAATGCATGAACTAGTTGTTAGACAATAGTGCTGTAATATAGGTTTTCATCTCTGTACAAGGAGCGTACCTGTATACCCCTGTAATTGGCATGAACTGCTTGACATCAATCTGAAATTGACAGCATCACCAATTTTTAGCACAAGACACTCCAAAAAATCACACACACACAAGATGCAAATAGATAAAGGGTTAGGTGCAATGACGAAGGTAAATTGACATTATAAACTAAGACAGGTCACAGCCAGGATTGACAGCTCTTGTGCAGATCACAGACATTCTGACTACATGGGTATTTCAGATGTTCATTGTAACTAGAAAGCACCCAACAGTCATTAATGAAATGATATCTATAATAATAAGACCATAATGAAATATGATCTTTCTTTCCTGTTGGATGATTGACAAATGTCTTTTTATGCCTTTTGCAAGTAATGGAGTTGAGAGTCCAACTTGCAATACAATATCCGCTATGCTCCAGGTTATTAGCGCCATCAACTGACCTATTGTGTATTATGTAAGACAGTATTGGAAAGGATGCATCCATTTTTAAGCTTAATATCTAAAACAATTTTCTTGCAGAGAAAACGAGATTTTGCTATTATTCGATGGTTCATAATGAGATGGAGAACGTTATCAAGTACCAGGTTTCTCTATTTTTTATCTGCACTGTCTGAACAAGGGTCATTTATACATGTTTTTCTCTATTAAACTTTGATGTTTCAAAGTCATATATTTCTTATAATTTAAACTAATGTTGAAATAAGATTCATTTTGAAACTTCAAAGATCTAACATTGTCCAGACTTTGAATTAAAAAACGTGTTGCCATGTTACACTCATCAATTGATTACTCCATCAATGGGCATAACTTGATTAATGTTACAGCCAAAAATTTTCAGACTTGCCACATATTGTAATTGGAGGAATTTGTACAAAGATTATGGCAAACATTAATGTTTTTAACTGATGCAAACTCAGACACCAGGTTTTCACAATGTCTTTATTACTTGAAAACACAAGTGCGCATTGTCACTAAAAGTCTGTAATGTTTTAAAAGTTTCAAATGACATCTTGAACAATTCCTGACTTACTGCCCTAGTTTTTTTCACTGACAACCATGATGCTGTGGCTGCAGCCAAGACTATCGTGATTCCTCTACTTGTTTTCTTTGAAAAACCACAAAAATGATTGATGAAGCAAAATGAAACATAATCAAAAATTTCTTATCTTTAATGATACCTTTCTGTACTGTCGTTGACCCCAAGAAAGAGCTTCAATGTCAGAATGATGGAAGCCATGGCCATTCCTTCCCAAAATGGCAGTTTCTTCCTTTTTTCATTGAGTTCATAAGCCGTTGTAGGAAACGTGGCATGCAGGATGTTCGCAGCATATCCATGGATCTCAGCTGAAGTTTTATTCCCATAAAATAACTTACAAAATCATATTCTATGGTGCTAAAAATATTTTGGTTGTTGTTTTGTTCTGAATGGGTGAGGCTAGGCGGCTCTATAAATGTGCTAGACTCAACAGCTATCTGAATGTGTGAGACTCAACAGTTATTTGAATGTGTGAGACTCGACATATATCTGAATGTGTAAGACTTAACAGCTATCTGAATCTGTGAGACTAAACATATATCTGAATGTTTGAGACTCAACAGTTATCTGAATGTGTGAGACTCAACATATATTTGAATGTGTGAGACTCAACATATATTTGAATGTGTGAGACTCAACAGCTATCTGAATGTGTGAGACTCAACATATATCTGAATGTGTAAGACTTAACAGCTATCTGAATCTGTGAGACTAAACATATATCTGAATGTTTGAGACTCAACAGTTATCTGAATGTTTGAGACTCAACAGTTATCTGAATGTGTGAGACTCAACAGTTATCTGAATGTTTGAGACTCAACTGTTATCTGAATGTGTGAGACTCAACATATATCTGAATGTGTGAGACTCAACAGTTATCTGGATGTGTGAGACACAACAGTTATCTGAATGTGTAAGACTTAACAGTTATCTGAATGTGTGAGACCCAACATATATCTGAATGTGTGAGACTCAACAGTTATCTGAATGTGTGAGACTCAACATATATCTGAATGTATGAGACTCAACAGTTATCTGGATGTGTGAGACTCAACAGTTATCTGAATGTGTAAGACTTAACAGTTATCTGAATGTGTGAGACCCAACATATATCTGAATGTGTGAGACTCAACAGTTATCTGAATGTGTGAGACTCAACATATATCTGAATGTGTGAGACTCAACAGTTATCTGTATGTGTGAGACTCAACTGCCATCTGAGTATGTGGGACTCAACAGCCATCTGGATGTGTGAGACTCAACAGTTATCTGAATGTGTAAGACTTAACAGTTATCTGAACGTGCGAGACCCAGCATATATCTGAATGTGTGAGACTCAACAGCTTTCTGAATTTTTGAGACTCAACATATATCTGAATGTGTGAGACTCAACAGCTATCTGAGTTTGTGAGACTCAACATATATCTGAATGTGTGAGACTCAATAGCTATCTGTATGTGTGAGACTCAACAGTTATCTGAATTTGTGAGACTCAACATATATCTGAATGTGTCAGACTCAACATATATTTGAATGTGTGAGACTCAACATATATTTGAATGTGTGAGACTCAACAGCTATCTGAATGTGTAAGACTTAACAGTTATCTGAACGTGCGAGACCCAGCATATATCTGAATGTGTGAGACTCAACAGCTTTCTGAATTTTTGAGACTCAACATATATCTGAATGTGTGAGACTCAACAGCTATCTGAGTTTGTGAGACTCAACATATATCTGAATGTGTGAGACTCAATAGCTATCTGTATGTGTGAGACTCAACAGCTATCTGAGTTTGTGAGACTCAACATATATCTGAATGTGTGAGACTCAATAGCTATCTGTATGTGTGAGACTCAACAGTTATCTGAATTTGTGAGACTCAACATATATTTGAATGTGTGAGACTCAACATATATTTGAATGTGTGAGACTCAACAGCTATCTGAATGTGTGAGACTCAACATATATCTAAATGTGTGAGACTCAACAGCTATCTGAGTTTGTGAGACTCAACATATATCTGAATGTGTGAGACTCAACAGCTATCTGTATGTGTGAGACTCAACACATATCTGAATGTGTGAGACTCAACAGTTATCTGAATGTGTGAGACTCAACGTATATCTGAATATGTGAGACTCAACAGCCATCTGAGTGTGTGAGACTCAACTTCCATCTGTATGTGTGAGACTAAACTGCCATCTGAGTATGTGGGACTCAACAGCCATCTGAGTGTGTAAGACTCAACAGCCATCTGAGTGTGTGAGACTCAACAGCTATCTGTATGGGTGAGACTCAACTGCCATCTGAGTATGTGGGACTCAACAGCCATCGAGTGTGTAAGACTCAACAGCCATCTGAGTGTATGATACTCAACAGCCATCTGTAAGTGTGAGACTCAACTGCCATCTGAGTGTGTGAGACTCAACAGCCACCAGAGTGTGTTAGAATTGTCAACTACCTGTATGAGTGAGACTTGTCAGCTACCTAAATAAATGAGACTTGTCAGCTATTTGAATATGTGATACTCAACAGCTTTCTGAATGTGCAAGATTGAACAGCTATCTGAATGTGTGAGACTCAACCTTACAACTATATGAATAAGCAGGACTCAACTCACCAGCTATCTGAATAAGCGAGACTCACCTCAACAGCTATCTATATAAGCGAGACTCAACTTGAAATCTATCTGACTAAACTCAACAGCTTTCTAAACAAGGGAGAATCAATCCAACATCTATCTGAATATGCATGACTATTAAGTTATCTGCATGTGTGAGACTCAACAGTTATCTGAATGTGTCAGATTCAACAGTTATCAGAATGTCACAAACTCAACAGTTATCTGAATGTATGAGACTCAACAGCTATCTGAATGTGCAAGTATTTTCAGCTATATGAATGTGTGAGTATTGTCAGCTATCTGAATGTGTGAGACTTGTCAGCTACCTGAATGTGTAAGACTCGTCAGCTACCTTCATGTGTGAGACTTGTCAGCTATCTGAATATGTGAGACTCAACAGTTATCTGAATATGTGAGACTCAATAGTTATCTGAATGTGCCAGACTGAATAGTTATCTGAATGTGTGAGACTCAATAGTTATCTGAATATGTGAGACTCAATAGTTATCTGAATGTGCGAGACTGAATAGTTATCTGAATGTGTGAGACTCAACAGTTATCTGTGTGAGTAAGACTCAACAGCCATCTGAGTGTGTGAGACTCAACAGCCATCTGTGTGAGTAAGACTCAACAGCCATCTGAGTGTGTGAGACTCAACAGCCATCTGGATGTGTGAGACTCAACAGCCATCTGAGTGTACAGTGTGAGACTCAACAGCCATCAGAGTGTGTGAGAATTGTCAGCTATCTGTATGAGTGAGACTTGTCAGCTACCTAAATAAATGAGACTTGTCAGCTATTTGAATGTGTGAGACTCAACAGCTTTCTGAATGTGTAAGACTGAACATTCATCTGAATGTGTGAGACTCAACCTAACAGCTATCTAAATAAGCCGGACTCAACTCAACAGCTATCTGAATAAGCGAGACTCAACTCAACAGCTATCTAAATAAGCGAGACTAAACTCAACAGCTATCTGACTAAACTCAAAAGCTTTCTGAACAAGGGAGACTCAACTCAACAGCTATCTGACTCAACCCAACTTCTATCTGAATATGCATGACTATTAAGTTATCTGAATGTGCAAGACTGAACAGTTATCTGAATGTGTGAGACTCAACCTAACAGATATATGCATAAGCCAGACTCAACTCAACAGCTATCTGAATAAGCGAGACTCAACTTAACAGCTTTCTGACTAAACTCAACAGCTTTCTGAACAAGGGGACAAAACTCAACAGCTATCTGACTCAACCCAACTTCTATCTGAATATGCATGACTATTAAGTTATCTGAATGTGTGAGACTCAACAGTTATCTGAATGTGTGAGACTCAACAGTTATCTGAATGTGTGAGATTGAACAGTTATCTGAATGTGTGAGACTCAATAGTCATCTGAATGTGCGCGACTCAATAGTTATCTGAATGTGCGCGACTCAACAGTTATCTGAATGTGTGAGACTGAACAGTTATCTGAATGTGTGAGATTGAACAGTTATCTGAATGTGTGAGACTCAATAGTCATCTGAATGTGCGCGACTCAATAGTTATCTGAGTGTGCGAGACTCAACAGTTATCTAAATGTGTGAGACTCAACAGTTATATAAATGTGCGCGACTCAACAGTTATCTGAATGTGCGAGACTCAAAAGTTATCTAAATGTGAAAGACTCAACAGTTATCTGAATGTTTGAGACTCAACAGTTACCTGAATGTGCAAGACTCAACAGTTATCTTAATGTGTGAGACTCAACAGTAATCTAAATGTGCAAGACTCAACAGTTATCTGAATGTGTGAGACTAAACAGTAATCTAAATGTGTGAGGCTGGTCAGCTATCACAATGTGTGAGACTTGTCAGCTATATGAGTGTTTGAGACTTGTTAGCTATCTGAGTGAGTGAGACTTGTCAGCTATCTGAGCATGTGAGACTTGTCAGCTATCTGAGTGTGTGAGACTTGTCAGCTATCTGAGCGTGTGAGACTTGTCAGCTATCTGAGTGTGTGAGACTTTTCAGCTATCTGAGCGTGTGGGACTTGTCAGCTATCTGAGTGTGTGAGACTTTTCAGCTATCTGAGCGTGTGAGACTTGTCAGCTATCTGAGTGTGTGAGACTTTTCAGCTATCTGAGTGTGTGAGACTTGTCAGCTATCTTAATGTGTGAGACTTGTCAGCTATCTGAGCATGTGAGACTTGTCAGCTATCTGAGTGTGTGAGACTTGTCAGCTATCTGAGTGTGTGAGACTTGTCAGCTATCTGAATGGTTGGGACTTGTCAGCCATCTGAGTGTGTGAGACTTGTCAGCTATCTGAGTGTGTGAGACTTGTCAGCTATCTGAGTGCGTGAGACTTGTCAGCCATCTGAGAGTGTGAGACTTGTCAGCTATCTGAGTGTGTGAGACATGTCAGCTATCTGAGTGTGTGTGTGTGAGACTTGTCAGCTATCTGAGTTTGTGAGACTTGTCAGCTATCTGAGTGTGTGAGACTTTTCAGCTATCTGAGCGTGTGGGACTTGTCAGCTATCTGAGTGTGTGAGACTTTTCAGCTATCTGAGCGTGTGAGACTTGTCAGCTATCTGAGTGTGTGAGACTTTTCAGCTATCTGAGTGTGTGAGACTTGTCAGCTATCTTAATGTGTGAGACTTGTCAGCTATCTGAGCATGTGAGACTTGTCAGCTATCTGAGTGTGTGAGACTTGTCAGCTATCTGAGTGTGTGAGACTTGTCAGCTATCTGAATGGTTGGGACTTGTCAGCCATCTGAGTGTGTGAGACTTGTCAGCTATCTGAGTGTGTGAGACTTGTCAGCTATCTGAGTGCGTGAGACTTGTCAGCCATCTGAGAGTGTGAGACTTGTCAGCTATCTGAGTGTGTGAGACATGTCAGCTATCTGAGTGTGTGTGTGTGAGACTTGTCAGCTATCTGAGTTTGTGAGACTTGTCAGCTATCTGAATGGTTGAGACTTGTCAGCTATCTGAGTGTGTGAGACTTGTCAGCTATCTGAGTGTGTGAGACTTGTCAGCTATCTGAGTGTGTGAGACTTGTCAGCCATCTGAGCGTGTGAGACTTGTCAGCTATCTGAGTGTGTGAGACATGTCAGCTATCTGAGTATGTGTGTGTGAGACTTGTCAGCTATCTGAGCGTGTGAGACTTGTCAGCTATCTGAGTGTGTGAGACTTGTCAGCTATCTGAGTGTGTGAGACTTGTCAGCTATCTGAGCATGTGAGACTTGTCAGCTATCTGAGCGTGTGCGACTTGTCAGCTATCTGAGTGTCTGTGTGAGACTTGTCAGCTATCTGAGTGTGTGAGACTTGTCAGCTATCTGAGTGTGTGAGACTTGTCAGCTATCTGACTGTGTGAGACTTGTCAGCTATCTGACTGTGTGAGACTTGTCAGCTATCTGAGCGTATGAGACTGGTCAGCCATTCAGGTGTGTGAGACTTGTCAGCTATCTGAGTGTGTGAGACTTGTCGGCTATCTGAGTGTGTGAGACTTGTCAGCTATCTAAATGTGTGAGACTTGTCAGCTATGTGAGTGTGTGAGAGTTGTCAGCTATCTAAATGTGTGAGACTTGTCAGCTATCTGAGTGTGTGAGACTTGTCAGCCATCTGAGTGTGTGAGACTTGTCAGCTATCTTAATGTGTGAGACTTGTCAGCAATCTGAAGTGTGAGACTTGTCAGCTATCTTAATGTGTGAGACTTGTCAGCTATCTGAGTGTGTGAGACTTGTCAGCTATCTTAATGTGTGAGACTTGTCAGCCATCTGAGTGTGTATGACTTGACACTAATTCAAACATACCTGGAAGGTCAAGCTGCAAAATGTACTTGTGTAGAAGCAGTAAAAGAGGATAGTTGGGAATATTGGCGAGGTTTAGAAACACTGCCAGACGACCCGTGTCAAGACGCAGATTCTCACTGCTAGGTATGGTGCCCTGGAAAAGGAGTATTGGTGAGGATTAGAAACACTGCCAGACGTCCCGTCAAGACGCAGACTCTCAATGCTAGGTATGGTGCCCTGGAATAGGAGTATTGGTGAGGATTAGAAACATTGCCAGACGACCCCTGTCAAGACGCATACTCTCAATGCTAGGTATGGTGCCCTGGAATAGGAGTATTGGTGAGGATTAGAAACATTGCCAGACATCCCCTGTCAAGACACAGACTCTCAATGCTAGGTATGGTGTTCTTGAATAGGAGTATTGGTGAGGATTAGGAACACTGCCAGACGACCCCTGTCAAGATGCAGACTCTCAATGCTAGGTATGGTGCCCTGGAATAGGAGTATTGGTGAGGATTAGAAACACTGCCAGACGACCTGTGTAAAAATGCTCACTCTCACTGCTAGGTATGGTGCCCTGTAATGGGAGTTTTGGTAATATATATAAATGTGTGTGTGTGTTATTTCAGTGAAAATATATTTTACTGTTTTTTTACACAACAATAAAACGCTGACACAGCTGTTGCCAAGATAGAGGCAATAAAAAAATGACAGATTCATGGGCTTAAAGCGAACAAACTTATAAAGACTTATATAAACATTTTATAACCAAATTAATCCTCCTTAGAACTTTGTGGTTTTATAAATATACCTCATTTCACAAGTAATCTTCACAAAGGCTTTCAGATTAGTAAATCACAATATTAGCAATAATACATTCCTTTCTTAGTTACTTTCTTTACATAAAATCATAATAGACTATTAATTGAGTATTTGAATTTCTCTTGAGAGGTGATATACACATGATTTACATAAATATCCAGAAAAGAAATACTTAAAATTTGTCTAGCACGACATTTAAGTGCTTTCTTGGCATTTATGCTGACTTTACAGACTTATAATGTAAGTATCAAAATGTCAAAGATGGATTTCATTTATTTTATCAGAAACATATTTCTTCCTTATGTTTTATTTTGTATAATTTGGGGCAGACAGGGAAGCAGTATTATTATAATTTTTACAATGACAACAAAACCAAAGCTATGACTTGACTTCAACCTGCTGCTTTTCTAAAACAAGAAAAGGTAAAATCTATCAAAATATTTGTTTACCGGTATGTCCATTTAAACCAGTATTGATAAAACAACGTTTGTGGAATTTCCTCTTGTACCTTAACAATTACTGATCACATTCAGTTATTGCAACAGCCAAGTTGGGCAATTAAATGTAACAGCCAGAGGTCTTAAGATAACGAACATTCGCATATCTATGTGGACATATAAGGCAACACAATACCATTGCATGGTGAGCATGGTCTTGTGGTATATGGGTCTGCCTCTCACTGAAGAGGTTATGGGTTCAAACTTCACAAGGGTCACACTTTCTTTGGCTTTTCAAAAACGACACAAGCTCAAATATTTACCCAGAAAATGGACTTGATTTTTCAAATACTTTTAAAGATGTCTTAACAATCTAGTTAAAAAATATTTATTTTACAAATTAATACCATTCCAAAGCACTTCCAATCATTGAGACAGAACTTCATCTCTTCTGGAAGCAAAAGGGCGGCATTGCGATAGGGGAGTTTGTCTGTCCGTATCCATCTGAAAAATATAATGCTCCTCTGTTGATGTTTTTTAACTGAAAAGGGGCATAACTCTACAATAATTTAGCCAGAGTAACGGGCCTTGCTACACAGGTGGGTATTATCTCTGGCAACATATGTTCCAAGTTTCATGTAAATATTGTTGATGTTAAGAAAAACAGTCAAGCTAAATAATTATCAGGACACCGTGGAAAGTTAACAAGGCTCTGAGAATCAGAGAATCAATCTCATCTGCATAAATTGACGACTAACACCTAATGTAAGACAAACTAGAAGCGCCATAATGCGTCATAACCAGATTTTAATATGGGCAATCAGAAAGCATAGCCAATTAATTTCTTGTATGCATTAGGAGAAAGTAGCAGCTTTCATCTTTACCTAAAAATCAGACTCAAAACCATAATGAACACAGACTTTGGTTAACTTAATATGCAAGCATGTTCATTATGAATTTTCATAATATGCTTGATATTAGCGTTGAAAGTGTAAATGATTGTATTCATATTACAGAACAGCCCACACCATATTCTGATCACTCCAATATGATTCAAGAACACCGGACCTGTTCACTGGAACATTTGTGTAAATTTGATCTAATGCTGTACCAATGTTTGATTATCGCATGTTTTGCATGGAACATTCCTTTCATCATGCTTGACACAACAGCTTGAACACCAACTTTAACATATATGAAAGTGCCTGAGGGGTGACTTTTTCTGCTAATGCTACAGAACACACACAATCAATTCTAACTTATTGAAGCATTTTCCATTTTTAGTATAAGTGAACCATACACACCCAACCCCACTTTTTATTTTCAGTAACAGTGACTTTACCTTCACCCAAGCCCACTAAAAAGCAATCCCAATCCAGCTCACCAACTTTCATCACTTTCCATTAATTCTTAATTGAGTTATTGGGAGGAAAACATTTTTTCTATTTTTAGTGACATTGACCTTGACCCCATGATATGTAGACAACAACTAAAAATTCAATGTCTATTGATAATAAAGTTATCATAATATATATGATACCTTTGGTAGTAACAAGACTTAACTTCTATCCGAAAATTTGGGAAAATGGCTGAAAGTTTGCGAATTAATTTGATTTGTTTGAATGGTTAGCTCAAAACTGCAAGGCATGCTGCATAAATTATTTTACGACCACCCTATTTAATTTGTCCAGGGTTATCAAGTAAATGTCTCTCTTGGTTTTGCAGTTATAAATATTAATATCAGGGCGGTTTGGTGCCATGTCCATTCCCTAAAAATCTTAATTTCCAGTAACTGACTACCTGACTATGTCAGCTATCGTAGTGGCGGGGTTTGTGAACATCAGGCCCAGGTAGCACAAGCATGCTGTACTTGCCATTTTCACCTTGTGGACATCACGATTGTGTAATTTCCTCTGAAATGTAATCAAGTTGTATCATTTGTTTATTCTTATCTTTCTATCTACCCTGGTATTAATATATTCAATACCAAACCAGTGCATATTTCTTCACTTGATCACCCTACTGTCAAAGATGTCAGTAGCAAAAACCATACTAATTTGGACTTAGGTGCATTACATAGGCATTATTCCATTGACAGGCATTGCAAAAAACTGTGTAAGCATTGTTTTGCACTATACCATATACAAATTCAAACCCAATAACATGTGATGTAACAGCCACAGAACTCTCTAAGTGTTCACTTAAACTGTTGGAAGTCTTTAAGTTATTAAACAACAACCGTTCGAATGTCAGTTCTTTATTGTTCCACGTTCTTTCTATGTTTAATAATAAGTTCTAAATACAGCATGACATTTAAGGTAATCCCGCATCCTAACTGCCGTCCATTAAGGACCCAAGGCCGCTTTCCTTGCCTTGCCTAACCCCTCTCTCTTATACTAATTTGTGGTCTAAATATGACAGCTTTACAACCCAAGGAATACACGTTTTTGTAATTAACATGACCATTTTGTACATTTGTACCAGGTCGGCTGTCAACCACTTTCATATTCAAATGACAATCAAATATGCCCTACATTACTAAACATACAGTGTGTAGACACATATCCATTTAATTAAATCTTAATTATATCTTAAATATAACGTATTACGTCACAAACGATATTCTGGCATGGCACAGGAAATCTCATCAAATAGTGATTTTTTTTATTAATTTCTTGACAAATCGTTCATGTAGAGGACCAAATATGCGCAAGAAAACCCAACTATAAAAACCTTTATCATATGTGGAAGTGGTGTGCCATTTACAGTCTCATACTGTTAATTTTTTATCTATCCAGGGGATAAGCTTCTATGTATGTTGTTGGAAGTATGCGAAAAACATATCTGGCTTGTTGATATGCTTAGAACATAATTATTAGACTTGTAGATTTGCTGAGAACATAATTATTAGACTGGCTGTGAACAGTTTAGTCTGTTATCTGTGAGATAATTCAGAAAAGAGGCCTAGAAAAAATGGTTCTTAAGGCAGAATTGTTTATGTGAAATTAATGTTATATTATTGTAGTATCATAATTATGTATCATACAACTTCTGACAAGATGTTTCTTCCTTAAAGCCCTTATAAGTGTATAAAGTGAGGTCAAAGGTCATTGAGTCAATTTATTACTCTAAGTATTCATCAAAATATCTTTATGATATTTGTTAGCAAAACATTGGTATCAATTTGTAATATTGAATACAGTACTATATGAATAACATGTTTTATATGCTAAATTGCCTAATATTAACATAGTCTTTGCTATGAATAAAATAGCTTTTCCTCTTAACGTATGATATCTATTTATCTTAACATTCTCATCAAAGTTTCCCCTGAATCCACCTACCCTGTATCTCCCTCAACTACCTCAACATACCCATAAAGGTTCCCCCTGAATCTACCTTCCCTGTATCTTCCTGATCTGCCTCAACATACCCATCAAAGTTCCCCCTGAATCCACCTACCCTGTATCTCCCTCATCTGCCTCAACATACCCATCAAAGTTCCCTTGAATCCACCTACCCTGTATCTCCCTCAACTACCTCAACATACCCATCAAAGTTCCCTTGAATCCACCTACCCTGTATCTCCCTCATCTGCCTCAACATACCCATCAAAGTTCCCACTGAATCCACCTACCCTGTATCTCCCTCATCTGCCTCAACATACCCATCAAAGTTCCCACTGAATCCACCTACCCTGTATCTCCCTGATCTGCCTCAACATACCCATCAAAGTTCCCCCTGAATCCACCTACCCTGTATCTCCCTCATCTGCCTCAACATACCCATCAAAGTTCCCACTGAATCCACCTACCCTGTATCTCCCTGATCTGCCTCAACATACCCATCAAAGTTCCCCCTGAATCCACCTACCCTGTATCTCCCTCATCTGCCTCAACATACCCATCAAAGTTCCCCCTGAATCCACCTACCCTGTATCTCCCTGATCTGCCTCAACATACCCATCAAAGTTCCCACTGAATCCACCTACCCTGTATCTCCCTCAACTACCTCAACATACCCATTAAAGTTCCCTTGAATCCACCTACCCTGTACCTCCCTCATCTGCCTCAACATACCCATCAAAGTTCCCACTGAATCCACCTACCCTGTATCTCCCTCATCTGCCTCAACATACCCATCAAAATTCCCACTGAATCCACCTACCCTGTATCTCCCTGATCTGCCTCAACATACCCATCAAAGTTCCCCCTGAATCCACCTACCCTGTATCTCCCTCATCTGCCTCAACATACCCATCAAAGTTCCCACTGAATCCACCTACCCTGTATCTCCCTCATCTGCCTCAACATACCCATCAAAGTTCCCACTGAATCCACCTACCCTGTATCTCCCTCATCTGCCTCAACATACCCATCAAAGTTCCCACTGAATCCACCTACCCTGTATCTCCCTGATCTGCCTCAACATACCCATCAAAGTTCCCCCTGAATCCACCTACCCTGTATCTCCCTCATCTGCCTCAACATACCCATCAAAGTTCCCACTGAATCCACCTACCCTGTATCTCCCTCATCTGCCTCAACATACCCATCAAAGTTCCCCCTGAATCCACCTACCCTGTATCTCCCTCATCTGCCTCAACATACCCATAAAAGTTCCCCCTGAATCCACCTACCCTGTATCTCCCCCACTCATTTTCTTCTACATCTTCATCACCACTGCTCCAGTCTAGGTCACTCTCAACATTCCCTTTCAGCTCTACTGGGTTTTCTCCATCATCAAATTCCTCATCAATAAGTGTTTCTTGCAGTGCTTCACGGTCCTGAAATTTACAGCTGAAGTGAGTTCACTGTGAAAATACATGGCCCTGAAATCATAGGTGAAGTCAGTTCATGGTGAAAATACTGATAAACCTAATACCAAAGGTTCATAAAAGTATGAGCCAGTCTGGGGAATGAATCTGTGAGTGAAATTTAGGTAATCTCACAAACAACTGAGTTAATTGGCCTGCATAACTCATATAATTATCCCCCGCCTATGAAATAGGGAGGGGGATATTGAAATGGCGTTGTCCGTCCGTCCTTCCGTCCGTCTTTCCTTCCGTCCGTCCGTCTGTCACCTGCATTTTCTCAGTAACTAGCCGTATAATTTCATGAAACTTTAAATAAATATGAACCACTATACTGGAATGATGCCCGTCGAAAAAAAAATTTGATTGTCAATTGTCCTTGGAGTTATTGCCCTTGATTTTTTGAAAAATGCACATTCACAGCCATTTCTCAGTCACTAGCTGGCAGAATTTCATGAAACTTAAAATAAATATGAATTACTATACTGGGATGATGCCTGTTCATTGTTTTTTTGGATTGGTCAATTGTACTTGGAGTTATTGCCCTTGATTTTTTGAAAAACTCTCATTTATAGCCATTTCTCAGTAACTAGTTGGTAGAAATTCTTGAAACTTGAAATAAATATGAACCAACATACTGCGATGATGCCTGTTTATTTATATTTTGGATTGTGTAATTTCTATATGAGTTATTTGCCCTTGATTTATTAAAAGATCCATGTTTGCAGCCTTTTCTATGCAACTAGCTGGTAGAATTTCATGACACTTGGAATAAATAAGAACCAACATACTGTGATGATGCCTGTCTATTTTTCTTTTGGATTGGTCAATTTTCCTTAGAGTTATTGCCCTTGATTTATTAAAAAATCATTGTTTGCAGCCGTCTCTCAGTAAAACCAATGTGCTTATCTTATTCTTTCTGAGATTTTTTTTAACCTTCAAGCACAAACAAGCCATCAAGCACAAACAAGCCATCGTTGGCGGGGGATATCTTTTCACTGAAAATGCTTGTTTTGGTATTTTGTAAAAGTTAAAACCATGGTATGTGTATTACATTTGAACCACTGACTACATTGAAATGATATTCTTCTTTATCTGTCTTCACAAAATGTGTCAAAGGACTTCAACATTTTTTATAAATTGAAATACCTGCTTTAAAAACTGCTAACTCTTTTATTTTATTTGTAGAAGATTATCAGTGGGACAAGAGATTGGTATAAAGTTATGTTCCTAAATCCTTACGTTTCCTAAATCAAGTGAATTGTCTGATAAACAGCGCTTAACAAAAACTATAATCAGTGACACTAGGCCTGATATCTTGTCCTTTATTCTCATTGTTTTCTACAAACCACTCCAGTAATACCAAGTGAAATTCAATGCAAAAACCTGGATACACATCCAAAATTTAATAAAAAACTTTCCTATAGAGTTTAAAGGGTCTTATACAACAGTTACACTATTAACTAGGGATGGAAGCGAATATCCGAGTATCCAGATATCAGGATATCACGCAAGTATTCGGATACCAAAATGGGTATTCGAATATTTGTAAATAATTAAAATTTCAATAAAATAGCTTAGCAGAGACATTGTTATAAAACTTTTCTGATGAAATATTTCAGGTGATCAACAGTGTCTGTCGCGAAGCGGGTATGTGTCACAAATCGTCTGCTAATTGGGTGTTTGCACAAGGCGTGATATTGTGTCCTTGTGCAGCACCCTGTGAAGTTCTATGACCTTGTTTACAATCACAAGTGTTGTTTTATGACCTCAGATGTGCTTAATTGACACTAATTGGCACTAGTTGATATTAAAGGGATTGATCATTAATCTGTAGAAATTGATCAAACCAATCACAAGATAAGGGTCGTGCAATCAAAGCTATTAATGACCAATCGTATTTTTGATGAATATGCATGAAGAAATTATTGCTATCTGAACAATAAATACAAAAACAAATTTGTTTATCATTTTGCATCTTGTAATTGTGTTTTGAATTATTAATCGTTATTCCTGTATCACGACTACGGAAATATGCCTCCAACATTGACTTCAAGTGTTTGGAAGTATTTCACAAAATCCGAGGATGGTAAAAGTGTTGTGTGTCAACTGTGTCGGTCGATGACGATCTTCAGTTGTACCTGGCAGAGAAGATCGATGGATCGACACCAGCCCTAGAGTGGTGGCGGCCCAATGAGGCCAGGTTCCCCAAGGTTGCGCACGTGGCGCGCAGTGTCCTCACCGTACCGGCTTCCTCTGTTCCATCCAATGAGTGTTCTCATCCGCCGTCTGGTACTGAGCAAACTTAGAAATCGCCTTAACAGTAACATGGTGGACGCTATCTTGTTTCTGAACAAGAACATGCGTTCGATTAAGTGCGACATCGAATGAAAACTGTTGTGAAGTATTAGAACATTTCGGACTTGAAAGTAGTGTGTGTACAGTGTTTAATTAAATTATCAAATATATAAATGATTTATTTCCTATTTAGTATTTATTCACGTTTTATTTTGTGTAGTGTAATTAATTTTTCATACGATATGTAAACATGTTTAGTTTATGATAAAAGCGTCATTTAACATGAAACCTGCTGATAAATAGCAAACTCGAAAGCACGTGGCAGTAACCAAGCAACCGCCTCGGCCAAAGTGACTATCAAATTCGCGAGGTGTATATGTGGTATTCATCATGAGTTTTATGATGTAAAATGAGTTGTTTAGCTTTGATCATAACATTATAAATTATTAAGACTGAGAAAGAATGAATGATAAAGTGAAATTGCCATATGACGAATTATAAATTAAGTGGACAATTATGTCAAATAACAGAAGGTGGCTGACATATAATAGGAAATTTACTTATTATGAAAACAATTTGATACGAATATCCGGATAGTATTCAAATACTTGATATGGATATCCGAATACCGATTTGGTATCCGGTTTCCATCCCTATTAACTGTGATCTTGACCTTTGACCTCTCATCTCCTGGTCAAGGGCAACTTACATGTACCATTTAGATTTCATGGTCCTTGGTCAAACTGTTCTCATGTTATTGTGGATCAAGTTTTCATAGCACTATTGGCCATGACACTACTGACACCCACAAAATTACAAGTCTTCTACCACTGATGTTTAATTGTTTAAGTTCAAAACTTTGTAGATTTATTGTGTGGACAAGACTTGGCCCCAGTTTCTCTAACAATCATAAGCCACAACTAACAGGATCAAGGTAAGCTCACTAATTTTCTGTTGGAACAAATGGTTTTATATTCTCATTTTCAAAGAATTCTGTTCCTGTTAATGGAAATTAACACTTTGAAAATCTTGACTGTTTTTTATTGACTGTTTTTTATTTTGCAAAATCAGGTTCAAATAAGCAATTTGGTTTAAGTAAGCAATTTGGCTTACCCTTATGAAATAAGATACTAAAGCTTGTTATATCTAAGATTTTCAAGAAATTAGGGCTTGGTCTACTGGCTGACCTAT
The DNA here is from genome assembly GCF_026914265.1 of Mya arenaria. NCBI lineage: Eukaryota > Metazoa > Mollusca > Bivalvia > Myida > Myidae > Mya > Mya arenaria. Next base: position 63,270,053 of record NC_069133.1, on the reverse strand, counting down.
ACCATCTCCCATCTTCTCTGAAGTGAGCATAATTAAATTGTAAGTTGTGTTTTTTACCAATAAGTACCGACCAAGTATTTCTGTGGTTCAGAGTTCACAGAGTTGGCACTAAGGCTGGTCTAGTAACAGCCCTAAAAGTCCTCTTTAAAATGCTACCACAAACGACAACTTTTTTATTTTATTTTTTTCTTGGCTATTTTCAGTTCAATAGAAGTAGCTTCATTACACACAACTACCTTTGAACTAGTAAGCATATTTCAAATTTGAAAAATATACAGTTGATATTTGGAATTTCCAAAAATTGTACCATATGTGTCTTCAATATTGACGTATCTAGCATGATGTATCATAATGTTTTCTAATAACCATTTAGTACTTACCCGTTACCATACCAATTATACCTGGGACCAATGACATTCCTACTTCCAGATTATACTTATGATTTTAGGTGGAATCCACTGCATTGTTATACATACCAACTGCTTTTCCACTTTTTTCTGGCTCACTCCGACAGTTTGTTTCAGACTTTTACGAGACAGGACGTTCTTTACACGTGGTTTGCGAGTTGTTCCTCGGAACTTCTCTCTGAAAGGTGTGTATCATTACTGGAAAATGAGGTATGATGTAACAAAACAGATACTGCAGAGCCAATGCTGATGTTCATCTGTGTTTTCTTTCAGTTGAGAAAGGACATACATTATTATACAACATGTCAGAGTATCAGGCCTTGTATAACACGTGCACGCATGTGTACCAAGTGCCAAGGAACTTTGAATTTCTAAAATGTTTTTAAGATTTCGGCCCATGCTTAAGTTTTGTACGAGGATGACCAAGGCTATGACATACTTCGAAAAAAGCTGAAGTGAAAATGTACATATTTGAAATAAAACCCTTCTGTTTTATCTGCTAATAATCCTAATTAGTGTTTTCTAACCATTGCCAGTCTATTTTCTGCAAGACTGGCTGCCAATTTAAAATAGAACAATATCATTTTTTCAAGCCTGTTACCAAACATTATTTGTTAACACTTGAACATATTTATAATCTGTTTAACTGCTGTGATTGTACCTTTGCCGATCCATTTTCTGCAACACTTCACATGGAGAGGGTTCATCAGTGAATGCCACATCCAGTTTGTGCAGATAGTTCACCCACAGCTTAAAAACTAGATCCTGAAAACAAAGCGAGTTTAAACGTATTTATTTTACAACGATTGTGGAAAAAGTTATTACAACATTATTTTAATCACTCTCATTGGCAGGATTTTACGTGAGAGTGTGGTCTTGTGTTATGGGGGAAACCACAGTACCAGGAGGAAAACCACTTGTACGGCTAGGTCTCCACAAACCACACTCACATGCGCAAAAAAAACATATTTAAAACAAAGTGTCTAAGAAACAGGGCAAAAAGCATGACATTTCCCCGCTCGTTCACTGACCTAATACAGAAATATACACGGCAACTCACACGCTGGACCTATGACAGTATCTGGATCTATAAACTTTGAATAGCAAACAAGTTTCAAAACTGTCAATATTCGATGACGTTTGCGGTAAAAATACTTGGAGAACTGATAAAAACTCAAACACAGAATAGATTTCTTCACAGTTTTTACATTTTGATGACAACACTGTTCCCTTGGACCCAGCTTCATATGTAACTGTGAAAAATAACATAAAAATAAAATCAGCAGGACGAATCACATGTAAAAACTAAATAACCTCTAAATAGCGTCAAACTGTTAATGTTTTATCATATGCCTTCATTGAAAGCAGTTACAAGCTTTATGCATGGCCCCGACACCACAAAGATACCTAAATCATACTGCAACTAATAATATCATAAAAATCGCATAATGTATAATCTTAAAATAAGTAAGATTTTAAAGGAAATTAATAAGAATTTGAAACAAGCACATTTTTTTTTTCACAGGTTGGGCCCCAGTTTCTTGAAAGACATAAAATTAAGACCATTTTTCCACATAACAGCATGGTATTATACCAAATTTTAAATATTTTATTTGTTAATGTATTATGTTTTTATTATGTTCATAAATATCATTAGAAAAAGTACTTATAGAGTAAAACAGGTACTTGATAAAAAAAAGAGCTATACTGTTTTATGCATAGTTGGCAATTTTTCTTCATGTATGATATTCATGTAAAAAATCAGTCAGCATTTTCAATAATGGGTTACAGCTCGAGGGGTGAAAGCGAAAAGGTTCTATCTTTTTCATTATTTAATGTCACTTAGAACCTTTTCGCATTCACCCCTCGAGCTGCTACTTCAATTATCTTAAATCAGTATAAATGTCTTGAATGGCAAAACATTTTTTTTTATGTCCTCAACATCATGTTTATTTTCAATGCTGGCTTAAGTTCAATTCAGTCAAATATATGGCAAAACAATGTTACAATGACACTTAGATAATTCAAATTTACAACTAAAATAAACCAAGATCTTTATTGCCCCCTAGCTTTTTACATTAGAAAAACTCTGGTTTTAGTTAAAGGGATTTTCCCGACAGACGAGGCAAAACTGTATTAACTAATTCCTTTCTATACAAGAAATTATTTTATCAAACATATATAACACTAAATGTGTTAACATGACTATTATTGAATTACTTGAATCCCTATAAAGAATTATGAGGAAATACTTTTTTCCGCAGCCATCAGTTCTTTGACATGATATGGCCTCATTGATTATACAGTAATGAAGGTCTATTTCATCGAGATTTCAAGGACAGACAGTTTGATGAAACAGCGCAAAAACGTCCATTTAGAAAAACAGACCTATATGTTATACCATCTCTACCTTAAGCCTCGGGTGTGCTCCTAGGCGTATAAGAGCCTCAACTTGGTGCAGAAGGATGATTTCGTAGCCCTCATACAGGCTCCAGGGGCGTCCTTCAAATGTGCCTGAAAGTACACATACAATGTTAGTTTAAACTTCTTTATTTCAACTCATTTGTAAAGACATATATATGCTGATATAAATCACTCAAGTCCGTGTTCTGGGTAGAACCAGTTCGCAGACCTCAGATTGGAGCTTCTTTTGCGAGGCAAGGGAAACTTGACCTGGTGGGGCTTAAACCCATGAATGTTTGTGTTTGAGATTGACACTTCTAGAACAAGACAACTCACACCCATACATGCAATGAGATCTCGGATCCAGACTCAGACTCAATAAACTGGATGCATAAATGTTTTTATTTTTTTAATATAATTGTGATGTGTACCTGAGTGTAGAACAGTTTATTCGTAACACAAACATCATTTTTACCATCTTTGCTCCTTTAATTAATAGAACTTTTGCAATAAAATTAAAATTCAGCTTTTCTGAATACAAGTCTCAAACTCAGGACGTTGGGAAATACGGGCAAAAACTTAGATAGAACAAGTAACCCAGGACAAAAGACATGAAAATCGCATCATCTTACATACAAATGAACCATCAGGCGAAGAACATGTTAAAATCTATCAGGAGAAGAACATCTAAAAATCAATGTCCCTGATCAGAAAACCAGATTATTAAACCTTGGTCAGGACATTTCAAGCTTGTGTACATAAGTCTAGGTCCAAAATCCCAAATAAACTTCAGACAACTATCGATCTCAACTCGTTTTAAAACATAAAATCAAGTTATTTAAAATCATACATGTTTTTACTCTTTTTAAAAGCACCTTCTCTAATAGAGTATGTTTGTTTAATTTTTTGGTTAACATTTTAAAGAAAACAATTCTACAGCAGAAAACATAATTGAGTACAACTCATTGTTGTTGACCAATTTATCAATTAGATTTTATGCCCTAGAAATAGCTTTCTTTGAAATATTGACAAAATGTTTTGGATTAAAACATTCTATGAAAAAATATGTTTTTACATAAAGCAAACAAATTTGTGTGAGTTTGTGTACTTTTGTCCGGACATTTGAATCTGTATACTTAAGTCAGGACATTTCAAGTTTGTGAACTTGAGTCAGGACATTTCAAGTTTGTGTACTTAAGTCAGGACATTTCGATTTTGTGAACTTAAGTCAGGACATTTCAAGTTTGTGTACTTAAGTCAGGACATTTCAAGTTTGTGTACTTAAGTCAGGACATTTCAAGTTTGTGTACTTAAGTCAGGACATTTCAAGTTTGTGTACTTAAGTCAGGACATTTCAAGTTTGTGTTTTCCTGTTTTTTAGAACTTAAGCCACAATTCATTTTTGTGTTGCTTAAATCTGGACATTTCAAGCTAAGACACTTCAAGTTTGTTAACTTAAGCTGAAGAGTAAAAAGCTGTGAAATTTTATTTATATATTATAAGCAGTAATGACCCAATTTTTGGTCAGACGTATCAATCTTTCAATATCTGTCCTTTACACAGACTCTGGTATTTCTTTCTTATTATAATCCTACATTCTCGACAGACCATTATGTACCATGCTGTTTCCATTAGGCAGAAGACGTCATCGTGGCATTTTCTGTGAACAAAATGTGTTCTAATGAACATAAGTGGCATTCAGTCTTTTAGACCACTTTCCTATCACCTAGACATAATTAAGAGAAACTGAGATTAGGAAAAAAAGTCCCCAGTTTTTTCCAGATAAATCAAGAAATCAGGATGATATCTTGAAAAACAACAACAATTATCTCTCAGTAAGATCCTCACTCCTCCTGGTAGCTTATTAAGTATAAATATGTTCTCAAAGAGTGTGTCGGTGAAATTTTCATTGTGTCTGTCCGCCTCTCGCCAAGAGGTCGTGGGATTTATAACCCACTCGATCAGTACAATTTCAGCAATTTTCAGTTACCATATAAGCTCTATTGAAAGTCTTTAATAGGACTAGCTGATGAAGCAGGAATAAAAAACTAACCTTGACAAATTGTACTGTAACCTTGACCTAGTGTACTGTAACCTTGACCTATTGTACTGAAACCTTGACCTATTATACTGTAACCTTGACCTAGTGTACTGTAACCTTGACATTTTGTACTGTAACCTTGACCTATTGTACTGAAACCTTGACTTAGTGTACTGTAACCTTGACCAATTGTACTGAAACCTTGACCTAGTGTACTGTAACCTTGACCAATTGTACTGAAACCTTGACCTATTGTACTGAAACCTTGACCTAGTGTACTGTAACCTTGACCAATTGTACTGTAACCTTGACCTAGTGTACTGTAACCTTGACCTAGTGTACTGTAACCTTGACATTTTGTACTGTAACCTTGACCTATTGTACTGTAACCTTGACCTAGTGTACTGTAACCTTGACCTATTGTACTGAAACCTTGACCTAGTGTACTGTAACCTTGACCAATTGTACTGTAACCTTGACCTATTGTACTGAAACCTTGACCTAGTGTACTGTAACCTTGACCAATTGTACTGTAACCTTGACCTAGTGTACTGTAACCTTGACCTAGTGTACTGTAACCTTGACATTTTGTACTCTTACCTTGACAAATTGTACTGTAACCTTGACCTAGTGTACTGTAACCTTGACATTTTGTACTGTAACCTTGACCTATTGTACTGAAACCTTGACTTAGTGTACTGTAACCTTGACCAATTGTACTGAAACCTTGACCTAGTGTACTATAACCTTTACCAATTGTACTGAAACCTTGACCTATTGTACTGAAACCATGACCTATTGTACTGTAACCTTGACTTATTGTACTAAAACCATGACCTATTGTACTGAAACCTTCACCTATTGTAGTGTTACCTTGACCTAGTGTACTGTAACCTTGACCCTTTGTACTGTAACCATGACCTATTGTACTGCAACCTTGCCACAACATGGTTACAATCCTGTTTGGCAACCAACATACACATTGTATTAATAAGAAATGTTAGATAATTGACTGACCCAGTTTTGTTTGAATACTTTCTTTTTTAGTAAATTGAACATTTTGTGTTCTGCAGCCAGGAGCACTACTAAGCTATTGAACATGTTATACTTCCATCATAAAAAATTTGCTTAAATTGCTGAGACTCAATCTTTTTAACATTTTGCTTGTGGAGATTTACCCGGCAATTGTTCCATGGCTCATGAGGAAGCACAGCCCATAATCGTATCATGAGGATATGTGTCAATGGGTAACAACATGGGTTAAGCACATCATTTTGAAGATAAAATCATGTGAACAAAGTTTTATCGAAATCCTTCAAGGGATATAGTTGATATAGAAGCAACAAATGGCCAATGAAGGATATTCCTATACAACTTCATGTCGGAAATTGAGCAAGCTTAAACTATATACACTCTATACTGCTCGAACATTTGTAATAGGTCATTAATGGTCATAGTTTGGAAAATAAGTTCAACGTACTCTATAAGATTTCAGACTCTTTTAGCTGTCTAATAAGGCAAGATTTCTCTCAGTTTCTATCGGTTATTTCAGGTCAGTAACATGTCACTTTAAGTGCTAAATGAAGAGAGATTATTGATCACAGAATCTGCTACGTGATTCCTAATACGTTCGGGAAGGAAAATAGTTAATAACGTCAAAGAGATGCTATAAACAAACAGGACATCTGCTCGTGTGGCATTAGAACAACAATACAATGCTGTCTTTCTACAAAATACAGACAATGTAGATATTGTTTGCTACCTTTCCCCTTTACCCTGTCATGTTTCTCATGCAGTTTACGAGCCTGTGACACTTCCATGTCATCGTCGTCTGCAACCATAACCCGCATATCCTGAAAATAAAAATAATAAAATATTTTACATGATTATAAACACTTAAATATGTGTTTTCTTCAAAATGTTGAAATAAAGATAGCTTTTGCATGATGCCAACAATAACCACAATAATTATGACGATTATTAATTAAATAATAAAACAAGAGCTATCACAGTTATTGTAAATATCCCCCAGACACCGCCTCGGGCACTGGGTATTGTAGTTGGAGCAAAAGTAGTGGCTGTCATGATGCTTTACCTGAGACTGGGTATTGCAGTCAGAGCAAAAGTAGTGGCCGTCATGATGCTTTACCTGAGACTGGGTATTGTAGTCGGAGCCAAAGTAATGGCTGTCATATTTTACCTGAGACTGGGTATTGCAGTCAGAGCAAAAGTAGTGGCAGTCATGATGTTTTACTTGAGACTGGGTATTGCTGTCGGAGCAAAAGTAGTGGCAGTCATGATGTTTTACCTGAGACTGGGTATTGCAGTCGGAGCAAAAGTAGTGGCAGTCATGATGTTTTACCTGAGACTGGGTATTGCAGTTAGAGCAAAAGTAGTGGCTGTCATGATGTTTTACCTGAGACTGGGTATTGCAGTTAGAGCAAAAGTAGTGGCAGTCATGATGTTTTACCTGAGACTGGGTATTGCAGTTAGAGCAAAAGTAGTGGCAGTCATGATGTTTTACCTGAGACTGGGTATTGCAGTTAGAGCAAAAGTAGTGGCTGTCATGATGTTTTACCTGTGACTGGGTATTGCAGTTGGAGCAAAAGTAGTGGCTGTCATGATGTTTTACCTGAGACTGGGTATTGCAGTTGGAGCAAAAGTAGTGGCAGTCATGATGTTTTACTTGAGACTGGGTATTGCAGTTGGAGCAAAAGTAGTGGCTGTCATGATGTTTTACCTGAGACTGGGTATTGCAGTTGGAGCAAAAGTAGTGGCAGTCATGATGTTTTACCTGAGACTGGGTATTGCAGTTAGAGCAAAAGTAGTGGCTGTCATGATGTTTTACCTGAGACTGGGTATTGCAGTTAGAGCAAAAGTAGTGGCAGTCATGATGTTTTACCTGAGACTGGGTATTGCAGTTGGAGCAAAAGTAGTGGCAGTCATGATGTTTTACCTGAGACTGGGTATTGCAGTTAGAGCAAAAGTAGTGGCTGTCATGATGTTTTACCTGAGACTGGGTATTGCAGTTGGAGCAAAAGTAGTGGCCGTCATGATGTTTTACCTGAGACTGGGTATTGCAGTTAGAGCAAAAGTAGTGGCTGTCATGATGTTTTACCTGAGACTGGGTATTGCAGTTGGAGCAAAAGTAGTGGCAGTCATGATGTTTTACCTGAGACTGGGTATTACAGTTAGAGCAAAAGTAGTGGCTGTCATGATGTTTTACCTGAGACTGGGTATTACAGTTAGAGCAAAAGTAGTGGCTGTCATGATGTTTTACCTGAGACTGGGTATTGCAGTTAGAGCAAAAGTAGTGGCTGTCATGATGTTTTACCTGAGACTGGGTATTGCAGTTGGAGCAAAAGTAGTGGCAGTCATGATGTTTTACCTGAGACTGGGTATTGCAGTTGGAGCAAAAGTAGTGGCTGTCATGATGTTTTACCTGAGACTGGGTATTGCAGTTGGAGCAAAAGTAGTGGCAGTCATGATGTTTTACCTGAGACTGGGTATTGCAGTTAGAGCAAAAGTAGTGGCTGTCATGATGTTTTACCTGAGACTGGGTATTGCAGTTAGAGCAAAAGTAGTGGCAGTCATGATGTTTTACCTGAGACTGGGTATTGCAGTTGGAGCAAAAGTAGTGGCAGTCATGATGTTTTACCTGAGACTGGGTATTGCAGTTAGAGCAAAAGTAGTGGCTGTCATGATGTTTTACCTGAGACTGGGTATTGCAGTTGGAGCAAAAGTAGTGGCCGTCATGATGTTTTACCTGAGACTGGGTATTGCAGTTAGAGCAAAAGTAGTGGCTGTCATGATGTTTTACCTGAGACTGGGTATTGCAGTTGGAGCAAAAGTAGTGGCAGTCATGATGTTTTACCTGAGACTGGGTATTACAGTTAGAGCAAAAGTAGTGGCTGTCATGATGTTTTACCTGAGACTGGGTATTGCAGTTAGAGCAAAAGTAGTGGCTGTCATGATGTTTTACCTGAGACTGGGTATTGCAGTCGGAGCAAAAGTAGTGGCAGTCATGCTCATCAAATTCTTCTTCCCCACACACTAAACATTCTGGCATGGCTGCTTATGTTAAGATTCTGAAATGTTGTGTTTCAACTTTAAAAAGGTATTGAAATTTTACCAATGTACATGCATGAAAGTATTGGGCCTGTATGAGCACATCTCATGGTCTAAGGAAAGTGATAAGTGAACACAGTCAAACATTCTTTGATGAAGCCCTGCACTAAAATATCAATGGTTATATTGACATGCTAGTTTTTCAAAAAGCCTGTAAGATACACTAGCAATAACACTGAAACATTCAGAAAGAAACAAGACCAAATACACGAACATTTTACCAATGACTCTTTTTAGTGACCTTGACCTTTGACCTTCTAATTTGAGACTTGCATATATACAATGCCTTCTTCCTATGGAGAACATTTCTACCAAGTAATTTTCAGATCCCTTTATGCATGGCCAAATTAAAACCAGAACAAACCATTTTACAACGAATTTTGACAAATAACCTTTAAGTGCGAACTTCATCTTTGACCTACAGTGATGGGTCTTGCATGTGAAACACTATCTTGTCACAATCTTTATCATTTTTATGCATTACAAATGAAAAAAACAAACCCTTAAACAACTATATTTCTTTGCTAAGATGAATCCATCTCTTTTACGATGGTATCCATTATTCTGGTACAGTTCACATGTTTTAAGAGTTGGGCACTAAATTCAATGCTGATGTCCCATCCTTCTTCAAGTGTAGCCATTAGGGTATAATTCATACATAACAAATACAACAAATGTATTCTAAATCATAAATGAGGTCCAGCTAATGCAAGATTAAGTTTTATTTTTGTATTATTTGTAATATATTTTTTATAACTGACTAATACTTTGCCTAACGACATACATGCCATGTCTCCCGGCGGGGGGAAAAATCCCCTGGAATTTCGATCCATCCCACGGTCTCTCGGCGGGAGATAAAAATCCCCCGGAATTTATATATATATTTTATTTTTTTATTTTTTTTAGAAATTTTACATCAGGCAATAATGACAAAGTAAGTGAAACTACAGTATGTGAGTGAAACCGAATGTAAAGAAACAAAGTTCTAACAACTCCACAAGGGTGAAATGCCAAAAGGAAACTTTTACAACAAGTGATCAATTAATTTGTAGTAATTATCAAAGGCAAAGAAATATTACTATTTTTGAAGGAAGAAATTAATAATATTTATTCTATTCTCTTATTGTCTGAAAGCCATTAAGCTGATAGAATTAAGCACAATTTTTTAAAAGACTTTGGAGGAAGGTAAATTTAATTAAATTGTCTCGAAAACATATTTTTCCCATGACATATTTTGTTCTGCAAGTGAATTACAGTATGACATGACAGTGTATCATAAGAATATGATAAATCATGACATAAAATCATTCTGTAAAATGAAAAAGTTAAGAGGTTTTCAAAGCAAACTATATGTGAATACATTTTTTCGTACTTGCGTCTAAAAATACTTTAAAATTTCGCCAACTTAGACCTGCTAAAAAAATCCCCCTGAATACAACCCAAATCCCCCTGAATTTTCAGCCTTTTGAACAAATCCCCCTGAATGGTCTCCAGAAAATATGGCATGTATGTAACGATGTAGGTGTGTTTGATCTCAAGGCTGTTACATCTGAAATGGCCTTGCCATACTATGTATCCCTGATTTGTAAACACTCAGTTGCATGCTATTCCATTTGTTGTTTTAGTACATATTTTAATTATACAAAAACATGTCCCAGTAGGCTCACTAGGCAATATTGAATAAGCTGGATATACTATTGCATATGAATTCCGTTTTACTCAGAACAATGCTTACATTGTACTAAAATGGTGGCTTTATGAGCATGTCCACATGGGCTTTAGCCTTTGCGGGGCGCAGCCACATTTGCTAGTGCTATGAACCTGATTTTGACAGAGTAAACATGGAAAATCGTGTTGGCATTCTTAGATGATGCAATCATGATGGGTAAGAGTTTCCAGGGTCACCTGGGAAATCAAAGAGAAGCCTTAGAACGATGTCCTAAGTATGGCCTTAAACATTAGGCCAAGAAATGCTCTATGTTTCAACCTGAAGTTGATTTCTTGGGTAGGAAAGTAAGCTATCAGGTGATGACATTGGTGTGTTCTAAAAATGTAAAGCCAAATAAAAGAGATGCATTTGTGCTATTAAAAACAACGATGCCACAAATATGGCTATCGGGGCAGTTCTAATACAGATTCAAGATGGTGAAAAAAAAGGACCTTAGGTAACTGCCTACGGAAGCTATGCCGTGACCAAGAGGCATTGTAAGTATTGCATCACACGAATGGAACTCAGAGCAGTAGTGCACTTTACTGGGCACAATTTGATTGGAAATCCATTCTTGGTACGCACAGACCTTTCAAGTCTCTGTTGGTTGATGCATTTCAGTGAACCACAAGGGCAACTGGCGAGATGGCTCTCGCAGTGTAATATGATACTTCAGTATCGTGCTCAAAGTGACCATAGCAATGCTGATGCGCTGTCTTGGATTCCCTTAAATAGATAGTGTAAGGGTTGTTAAGTTGGGGGAGTTGCCTTTATGGTGGGTGTAGGTATTGTGCAAAAGCTCCAGAAAGCTTGTGATCTTTCTTGATATGTATGGACTATGTTGTGCTGTTCGTAGACAGGTATGTACACTGTACAGTCTGTAACTGATAATGATCAGGAGTTTACAGGAGATCTTCCGGACCCTGGTATGGCCGCCCACTGGGATGCAAGCAGAAATGCAATCAAGAGCCTGAATAACGGTGTGAATCAGGGTTCTCCTGATTCCTCTGCAACTGAGGGCGAGCAGTTTTTAAGTCTTGGTAACTTACTGAGGAAGTGGGAAAGTGGAGCCCAGGAACCCCTATTGACAGATTAAATATGGCAATGTTGGAAAAGGTTGTTGAATTCATACCTTTGGAACAAAGCACAATGACTTAATAAATCAATGATATATTTGATTAACTTAAATGCCATTTAATTGCTGTTTTAAGGATGTTACTCATATTTCTGCTACCTAATTATAACCAAAGAGACTAATAAAATCATCTGTATTACCTACATTATGAAAGATATCTGTGTAATACATGTAACTGTAACGACGTTACCAAAACATGTGAACTCTCCTATCGTGTTCATACCAAAATAAGATTTTGCCCCCTGCACTTAATAATTTTTTATCAGAATTGGTATCTAGGCCATTTTAATTATTTCAAATGCTTAGCTGACTTTGATCTTTGTTTTAAATGCTTATCAGGAGATAGAAGTGTGTCACAATAATAAATGACACATTAAAAAGTGTTTCTGTTTTCTATTAGTAGTCCTTATTTTTTATGAATATTCCAGCTAGTAAATGCAATCAAGGTGATTGTAAATATTGTAATATTATGTGTGTATTATTATATGTAAACAATAATTAAGATAACAGTTGTTTTTTCCATTAGTAAATACCCTAAAAGATTAAGTAAGAAGATAAATAACGACAAACTTTCATTATGTATCCTTAAACACACACAAACAAGACATAAAAACTAAAGAAATTGCGGAATACACACAATTTCTGTAAAATCTTATACCTCTCTCAGGACCCAAATCTTCCCTGGAGAAACAAATCAACCTCTCTGGCACACCCGGAAGTTCATATGTCTGCGTTACTAAAACAAAGGGAAGCAACTGTAATGGTCCGCCGTTATACAACTAACAACTGAGATACCATACAAGTAATAATTTTGTCACACATATATTAATTTTTGTACATAACTATATATATGTATAATATATTAAAAACTTACATTTCATTGCTGTATTAAGATACTAAATGTAAGAATTATAGTGAACAGTACTGTGGTATGACAGCTTGCGGAACTAAAATACCAAGCTAAAAATGGCACTGATCTCAGAATTTATTGAAATGACAGTGAAAATTCATCGAAATTCTTTTTTTTTAGTTTTAGACTAGGAATCAGCTGATTTTGGTCTCAAATTGCCTTCCATTCATTCCTATAAGATGATTCACAGATCTCAATAGTTTGGAAAACTGCCGAAAAAATAATTTTTCTTTTGTCACCAGTCTTGTATCAATGTAGGGCTCCACAATAATGCGCATATAGGGAACTTTTTCAACATTTGGATATTCATTTTGTTTCCTAAACGCCACAAGTCAACTGAGCAGTACCAATGTAAAATATATTCTTCAACTATTACTCCACAATACTTAACACTTCACTGTTAGAATTAAAACACTTTAATTATTTTAGCCAATACCTTTTACTTATTACACTTAAGTGTTTTATGAAACACAAATAATAAGTTTAATTTAGATCCACTTCTGTCAATAAAGCATCGCCATTTTGAAACTATCTAGCAGATGCCCGTTATCTTTCCGCTCAATATACTTATAGCGCTGGGATCTGTCATTCTTGGTAAGGAAAACAACAAGTGGGTTATGGACGCGTAGAGTCGCCAAATAAAAAATTGTCAAAGACTCTGACGCGGCTGTTTATATGAACTAGTATCACTGGTTTTCAAACATTTACGCAAAAATTGGCTCTTTCAAAGACTATTAAATAAAAAGATAAAAACCGTCAATCTGTGAGAGTGCAGCTTTAAATCAGAAAAGTATGTGGCTTGATTTCTTATTTGAAATTATGATGATGCAGTAGAAAAGAAATATGCACACAATGTAGCTACAATCAGGTAATAATCAAGTATTCCTATTTTAAAGACAGTCTGTCACAACTTCATAACAATATTTTACCTTCAGAATTCTTAAATTGAAAAGAAAACATAAAACTCATAAACAAATATGATGACAAAAAACTAAAACCAACCAATGTTTACATTTTTGAAATTAACATGTGTTTTTGTCTGCAGCCGCCATATTTTGGTCATGTGATCGTCTTCAAGGTAACTTCCGGTGCATTGCAATCGTTGAACGACATTGATTAATAAAAACAAATTTGGCGTTTTTTGCCCAATTATTAAAGTTTTTATCTGTGTGGTAAGTGTGTTTACATATGTTTATCTTTATTCATCAATTACCAATATTTTTTATGTTATGCTGCCCTACACTGAGATGTTAAGTAGGTCAACGATTTGATCAAACTCATATTTTTTAAACAACTGTCACCAGTATACGTTACTCGGTTTAGAGTTGACAAGGAAAAAATGGGTATACTGCCTGTGCGTGTGTGTATTTGTTGGATTGATTCATAAATGATATTAGGCAGCAACATTAAGAATAACTGGTGATGGTTATTTCCCACTTGCACTGACAGGGACTGGACCTAGTGAGACTATCATCTTGGAGCGACTGCGGCAGTAATGTTGCCATGATGGGATTATGAACACACCTCTAATCCCCACCACAATTATTTTGTTAATGGTAAAAAATAAGAAGAATAAAGATTTCAACCTGTACACAAATTTATATCACACCCACCTGGAAATCCCTTGTTTAGCCATTCCCTAGTCCAAATATTGTACCTTGACGGATTTTTTTTTTAGATTTTTGATATGGTAGATAGATACTTTTATTCCTCCATGAAATGAAGAGCAAAACATTGATATATATACAAATAATGACCCATATTATGAATTACATTCACACAATAATATTCAAACAATACGAGTAAACCAAACATGCATATTATGTACACAAGTAGACAAACAGAATAAGATATCAAGTACTCTCGAAAGATAACAAAATTAAGCATTGGTAAGAAATATTTAGATTTAGAGCAGCCCTCTATTCCTAGGTATAATTACACACATAAATGCAAAGCTAGTACGAAAAACGAAATAACTAGGAAAGCAAAGTGTGATTTTACAATATACCTAATTCTGGATCAACTTAATTCAACAAGTTATTGACACAAGCTACATATGATTTTAGCAAGGTACAAATCACTCATTGACATTGTACTATCCACTGTTCCTGCCTGAGATAGAATATGAACAGATTGTATCAATGGGCTCATCGTGCGCAAGTTCAAGAAATATTACCAGATAATGTTATTTTATATTAGTTCCGTACACAAAAATAAATATCCAACTTATAATTATGAGTTTGACAGCTTTTCTTCATTTCATTCTGTCAAAACATAAAGATATATACATGAAGGGCACCTGCAAGGCTTCAGGGCACAGTTTTAAATCGCTCGGAACATTTTGGCCATGGCCGAGTTGTTACGATTGTATAACGAGGTCTCAAAGCTTTGTCGGAGGAGGCCAAGTTATTACGGTTGTATCGAGTTGTTCCCCTTCGCATAATTGTTTTCTGTGTCAGTCAACTTTCGTTTTATTGTAAAGGTAAACAACTTGTTTTAATGCATTAAATGCTTGTTTAGTGCAAAATAACATTTCACTTACATGGTAAAATATGAATATAAGTCTTTATGATCAATTTCTACCATAAAATACTTGACTTAAAACAATTTCAATATTTTTTCATCAGGAGCTTAACTTTTCCCTGTAAATTTCATTCTAAATTATTCAATATTTCTCAAATAATTCAAGAACACAACACTCCAGTTCATGATTTTTGGGCGAAAAGGGATCTTTTACCTGTATAAGTATGTCTACTAGGAATAATATTTATTTTGTTCATCTGACAGACACAGATTGCATCATTTCTTGTCGCTTGCTGAATTAAACATTGCACTCCTCCTAATTAGGCAATTTGCTTGAATGCTTGATTTTTTGTGTATTGTGTACCTGTTTTGTGTATTTTTCACACACTATAACTTTTCTAAAAACTTTGAGAAAAACATCAAACCTTTATTATTTTATTCTTTAACAAATGAGCTCCCCAAAGCTGATTATGTCCTTTTAAATCCCGTCAGTGTATGTCGACACTGTGTCACAAAGCTAGGGCCACACTCTCCCATCTCTGTAGACTGAGATGTGTAAGTAGTGATCAGACATGGTTTTTACCTGTTTACATATAGAATCAGGGCTTTTTTCAGCCGTTAATATCAATGATCGAAATTAGCACAAGCCATGCACTGGTAAATGTCTTCCGGGCTTGCTGAAATTCTGAATTTTATATAGCAGGGCTTGTTAAAAAATTTGATGCCAAGCAATAGTATAAGAATTCGGGCTTGTTCATTCAAAAGTCTAATTTCGATGAGCAGTTATTCTAAAATTATATTTTTTCCCAATTTGAATGCCAAAAAATCTGAATGGAATGATACTTCTACTTAGAAAATTTAATATGATTTGATTTGTGGACACATGGGATATGGTGTTTGTTATTAAATGTGTACAACAGATGCAGACGATAGATACTGACAGCATGTGCATTGAACAGAGATATGAAACAAACATTTTCTGTGGTCGTTGATGCTTTAAAACTTGTAATGTTTGAACTATGCCCTATGCTTACTGTTAAGTCATTACTTTGTTATAAAAGTATAGTTTTCCCACTGATAAAAACTCTTATAAGTGATCTCCCTTGACGAGCATTATAAGTGTTTTATAATGCAAAGTTAGCATTGTGTTTTTAATCGATTATGTTTTGCTTTTAGAATCAAGCCAATCATGTATGTAAACTACATGCATGTTTGCCTTTCAATGAAAGCGCTTGTAGACATTAACAATAACCATTTTTCGGGAGGGTGTTATTGCTTTGGCATTGTCCGTCTGTTAGTCTTCTTTTTTTCCTTTTCTAAACCATATCTTTGTAGGGATTGGTCAGATTATGCTCAAACATGGTCAGAATGTTCCCCTTAATGAAATCTTGCTGCTGAATAAAGTAGGTCACATGGGGACAGAAATAAGGTCACTAGGTCAAATGTTATAAAAACCCTGTTATATTGCATGTTTCAGTTGGAATATTTCACCAATTCGTTGAACTTACAATGTCAGTATATGGCAACTATTTATGAAAATGAAACCGTCACGAAATTAAAGCGCTCTTCAATGATTAGATCTTTATGTATTGTTTTTGTAATGATTTCAAAGCTAATTATATTGTAGGTGGAGCTGATTCTTATAAACTACTCTAACCGACGTACTGTAGAGGGTTTACGTTTTTACACGCACAAACATTGCGAGGGTTTACGTCTTACGCAATTACTGAACATTATTGTGGCCCAACTTTGTGGAAAAACTACATGGTAAGTTTCCATATATAGACACTTTCTTTTAGCTTCATAAAATTTAGAATGTCTGTTTGTTGTTTATATTTTTCCGAAGTTAGGAATTTAATTACATGTACAATTTCTTTGACCAATTCTTGATTGGACTTGAAAAGATTGCTTGATGGTGGACTTGAAAAGAATGCTTGATTGTCATAAAAAGGAAACAATTTCTAGAACAGAATGTTTGGTTCAGACATTTTTTTAAGTAATTTCTTCCAAATCATACTGAAACTTGGGGACAGTGTGTTTTGGCATGATGTCTCAGTCAAGTTCGATCTATGGGAAATCACCTCAGTAACTCCATAGTTCTCACTTTACTATAATGTTTTGCTCCTTTTATACAGTAAAATATGTATTTTGATTTGTTGGGTTATGATGAGTGCTCCAAACAGGCGACACATCCATTTGATTGAAGGGAGTCATTTGGCTAAAGGGAAAAAAGATATTTCAATCTGTTGCACTTATAATTATTGGAGAAATTGTGGCCAGAATCTCTTATTCACATTATAAATTTCCATATTTCACTTCAATTGATGTATTTTGTTATAAGCACTTTAGTTGATAAACTTGATGAAGTTCTGTTTTGAAGGCCTTTATAGTGTTATCAATCAAGCAGACTGCACCAGGTAACATGAGTGTGCAATTTGTAGGTCAACATTATGTAAGATCATGAATGAATAACTTCTCTTATCGGTTTTTGTTCAGCCGTTTTTTGTTCAGCTTATGTGCTGTAAAGGAATGAGGTTTAAACATCTAATCTGAGGTTTTTATTATATGTTAGACCAATAATATTATTCATTTATATAGCTTAAGGGTTCGTTTATACTGACTTCATGGTTTTACCAATGAATTTTAATTTATGAATGAAAATGTGATGAAATTTAGAATGATGTTGTTTTTTTGTTGTTGTTTTTTGTATGAAGTCATTTTGTCGTTTTAATTAAAGTTCATAGAATAATTTTATAGATCTTCATGTCATTGAGAGTTCATTAATATTAACCCTTTGCATGCTGGGTAAATTGTCGTCTGCTCAAAAATGTTGTCTGGTTTATTCCAAATTTCTTTCAATTTACTTAAAACTTTGGGGATATATTGACTGATTGTCAAACAGCATGGAACCTGACCAGGTGCCGAGTTACTCGGCGTCTGGTCTGGTTCCAAGCTGTTTGCAAAGCCTTTAAAATCGCCATCAGCAGCTTAAGGGTTAAGAGGGTGCCCAACACCATATTTAAAATTCAGGGGCCTTAAAAAAAGGCATGCACCTTAAGTGCAATCTATCAGTATTGTCTTTTGATGAAGAATACCAGCCAACACTTTAGAAAGACATGTAGCAGCAACATAAATTACATTGTGTAAGTACATTTGTAACTTGCTGTAAAATTCGGGATTGATCCTTTTGTGTGATCCATAAAGCACACTAGCTTGTTACGGGAATTTGCACTAAAAATGTGTTCAACCTATATTTTAATATTATTAATCACAATTAAAAAACATTTAAATCTTCTACATTGTGTAGATTTGAGTATTTATTGATTAAGAAAGGGTATTGACAACATATATTTGTATACATCAGAGATGAAAATCTTCCTCTTTTCAGCTAATTTCCTCTTTTGTGGTCACAAAACATTAAAATCAAAGTTGTTGTATTTGATCTAATCTGTGCAAAAATGATAATTGTAACATTGTATACCATTGGGAAAATGACTTCTCCCTGTAACAAGACTCTGGCATTGATCGGACATCGGCCATTTCATTTAGTGATGCGATCAATAATGGCAGTATCATGATGTGGTCTGGTGGCCATTTTTCCTGTAGACAGTAAAAATATAATAAAGTATGATACTAATCAGGGTTTGACGCTAATCCACCTCCGAACAATTTTGTGTATCAAACTGTTGGTCTGGTCTAGTGAAACCCAGGTCTTGTTAGCCCGAATTTTTGTGTTGATAGATTTTGAGGGGTTTTTTATTTCCGGTTTTCTAATTGTGTACATTTTGCCTTCAACTCAAATGGACGTGCCTTAATACAGGTTGTCTTCTGACAAAGAACCCCCAGAGAGTATAAAGATAAAGAAAAGAAAGGGCAAAGAAGAATAAAGCAAAACGTATGATAAGCAAAGGCATAAAGGGTTGTTTTGTGAGAAAAGTAGAGACGGTTTGTAGTGGCTTGATTATGACGATGAAAATAATGTAATGTTCTGCACCCCATGTAGTAAATTTTAAAATGTCTGTAGATAGTAAGATTGTAAAAAAATAAATATTTGAATATGCTTTCTGTAAAGCATGCATGAAATTTTACATACCAAACAGCTTGAGATGATAAGAAATAATAAAACTTGACATAGATTGTTGGTGTTTATTGACAATTGTTTACCTGTTGGATGAATCATCTTTATTTTATATGCACTATAAATCATGACGTTAACAAAGTAGTGGTATTTTATGGCAAAATTGATCTTCAAAAAGTTTGGTCTAGTTATTATTTGGTCAGGTTTAGTAAGTTCTTAGACTGGTCTAGTGATCGAAAAAGTTAACCTCAAACCCTGGTAATATTTAGTTGCCGCCCGCCAGCCAGAAGATGAAAACTTTATTTTTTATTCAATTTTCATTTTGGTTTGATATAAGACATCGTTATTCATATTTTTACAATAAATTTCTTTTTTTGCCTCAAAAATATAAGGGGTTATATTTGTTGGAAAAATATAAATAAGATAATGCTTTGGTGTCTGTTATATCGGGCACGTAGTACGCGGCTGAATTTATATGATTCCGACAAAAAAAATCAACCAAAGTTACAGTATGCGTACTTGACTATATGATCCTAAAACTGTCCATTTTCCAGTACTTAATAAAGCACCTCAGAATGCCTAGAATGCACCAAACTGCACCATGGTTCAAAATTTTCCTAGGGGCATGCCCCTAGACCCCCTAGCACAATTATAAATCCACATGAAAAGAGGGCTTTAAGCGAAGCCCCTGAATATGAGGTAGTTAAATATCAATTAATTACTGGTCCACTGCAAAAAGAAATTATTTAAAATAAATGCAGTTAACCATATTATATGATGTATAAGGGCATTAGGAAATGCAAATAAGGTATTAGAAAATGCCGATAACATATTATACTGTATATATCAAGTCAGTACTTCATGAATGTAATTTTTAACCAGGTTTTCAACGAAAACCGGGTTATTAGAATGAGGTTGTCGTTGGGCGGACGGGCGGGCTTGCGGGCGTCAAACATTGGTTTCTGTTCAATAACTTAAGTTAGCATTGATAGATATTAATGAAACTTGGTGTGTAGGTAGCTTATGGGAAGAGCTAGCTTGGGATTGCTTTTGATGGGGAGTGGGGCTATGGTCAAGGTCACTGTAACTAAAAATAGAAAAATGGTTTCTGCCCAATAACTTTAGTTAGGATTGATAGATATTGACGAAACTTGGTGTGTAAGTTGCTTTTGTGAAGAGCTAGCTTGGGATTGCTTTTGAGTGGGGAGGGGCTAAGGTCAAGGTCACTATTACTTAAAATAGAAAAATGGTCAAGGTCACTGTTACTTAAAATAGAAAAATTGTTTCGCCCAATAACTTTAGTTAGCATTGACCGATATTGATGAAACTTGGTGTGTAGGTAGCTTATGTGAAGAGCTAGCTTGTGATTGCTTTTGAGGGGGGTGGGGCTAAGGTCAAGGTCACCTGTTACTAAAAATAGAAAAATGGTTTCTGCCCAATAACATAAGTTAGCATTGATAGATATTGATGAAACTTGGTTTGTAGGTAGCTTATGTGAAGAGCTAGCTTGTGATTGCTTTTGAGGGGGATGGGGCTAAGGTCAAGGTCGCCTGTTACTAAAAATAGAAAAATTGTTTCTGCCCAATAACTTTAGTTAGGATTGATAGATATTGGTGTGTAGGTAGCTTATATGAAGAGCTAGCTTGGGATTGCTATTGAGTGGGGAGGGGCTAAGGTCAAGGTCACTGTTACTTAAAATAGAAAAATGGTTTCTGCCCAATAACTTTAGTTAGCATTGACCGATATTGATGAAACTTGATGTGTAGGTAGCATGTGAAGAGCTAGCTTGTGATTGCTTTTGAGTGGGGAGGGGCTACGGTCAATTTCACTGTTCCTTGAAATAGAAAAAAAAAATTGCCAAATAACTTTTGATAGCATTGATAGATATTGATTAAACTTGGTGTGTGGGTAGCTTATGTAAAGAGCTAGCTTGGGATTGCTTTTGAGGGGGGTGGGGCTAAGGTCAAGGTCACTGTTACAAAAAATTTAAAAATGGTATCCGCCCAATAACTTTAGTTAGCATTGATAGATATTTAAGAAACTTAGTGTGTAGGTAGCTTATGTGAAGAGCTAGCTTGGAATTGCTTTTGAGTGGGGTGGGGCTACGGTCAAGGTCACTATTACTAAAAATAGAAAAATGGTTTCCGCCCAATAACTTTAGTTAGGATTGACAGATATTGATGAAACTTGGTGTGTAGGTAGCATGTGAAGAGCTAGCTTGTGATTGCTTTTGAGTGGGGAGGGGCTACGGTCAATGTCACTGTTACTTGAAATAGAAAAATGTTTTTTGCCAAATAACTTTTGATAGCATTGATAGATATTGATTAAACTTGGTGTGTGGGTAGCTTATGTAAAGAGCTAGCTTGGGATTGCTTTTGAGGGTGGTGGGGCTAAGGTCAAGGTCACTGTTACTAAAAATTTAAAAATGGTATCCGCCCAATTACTTTAGTTAGCATCGAGAGATATTGATAAAACTTGGTGTGTAGGTAGCTTATGTACAGAGCTAGCTAGGGATTGCTTTTGAGGGGGTGGAGCTAAGGTCAAGGTCACTGTTACTAAAAATAGAAAAATGGTTTCTGCCCAATAACTTTAGTTAGGATTGATAGATATTGACGAAATTTTGTGTGTAGGTACTAGTAGCTTATGTGAAGAGCAAGCTTGGAATTTCTTTTGAGGGGGGGGGGTCAAGGTTGCTGTGAGCAAGCTTGGAATTTCTTTTGAGGGGGGTGGGGTCAAGGTTACTGTTACTAAAAATAGAAAAATGGTTTCTGCCCAATAACTTTAGTTAGCATTGATAGATATTGATGAAACTTAGAGCGAAGGTAGCTTATGTGAAGAGCTAGCTTGGGAGGTGGGGTCAAGGTCACTGTTCCTAAAAATAGAAAAATATTTTTCTGCCCAACAACTTAGTTAGAATTGATGGATAGTGATGAATCTTAGTGTGAATATAGCTTATATGAAGCTGCAGATTGAACTTGCTCATACAACAAATTAATTGGCTATAATTTCTGATTGCCCATAACAAAAACCTGGTTTCGTCGCATTACAGCGCTTCTAGTAATTGTAATTATGTCTCCCCCTCTCTGGGGGAGACATATTGTTTTTGCCCTGTCCGTCAGTCCGGTAGTCCGTCAGTCCGTCAGTCTGTCCGTACGTCACACTTCGTTTCCGATCGATAACTGGAAAACCGCATGACCTAGGATCACCAAACTTGGTAGGGAGGTTGGTCGTGAGGTGTAGAGGATCCCTATTGTTTTTGGGGTCACTAGGTCAAAGGTCAAGGTCGCGGCGACCCCAATATAAAAAACATTTCTGCTCAAAATCTTGAGAACGGTTTGACCTAGGTTCACCAAACTTGGTAGGGAGGTTGGTCATGAGGTGTAGAAGATCCCTATTGTTTTTGGGGTCACTAGGTCAAAGGTCAAGGTCGCGGCGACCCCCAATGTAAAAAACATTTCCGCTCAATATCTTGAGAATGGTTTGACCTAGGTTCACCAAACTTGGTAGGGAGGTTGATCATGAGGTTTAGAAAACTCCTATATTTTGGGGGGTCACAAGGTCAAAGGTCAACGTTGCTGTGACCTCTAATGTAAAAAAATATTTCCGTGCAATATCAGGAGAATGCTTTGATCTAGGTTCACCAAACTTTGAAGTGAGGTTGGTCATGATGTCTAGATGATCCCAATTGTTTTTGGGGTAACAAGGTCAATAGTCAAGGTCGTGGTGACCTTCCATGTAAAAATCATTTGCGTGTAATATCTTTATGTCTCCCCCATTCATGGGGAGACATATTGTTTTTGCCCTGTCCGTCAGTCAGTCCATCAGTCTGTCAGTCAGTCAGTCAGTACGTCACACTTCGTTTCCGCCCAATAACTATAGAACTCTTAGACCCAGGAACTTCATACTTGGTATGCTAGTTGGTCATGACTAGTAGATGACCCCTATTGAATTTGGGGTCACTAGGTCAAAGATCAGGGTCAACGTGACCTTGAGGTGAAGAAACGGTTTCCACTCAATAACTAAAGATCCTTTGGGTCCAGGAACTTCATACTTGGTATGCTAGTTGTTCATGACTATTAGATGACTCCTATTGATTTTGAGATCAAAAGGTCAAAGGTCAAGGTTACCTTCAGGTAAAAAATGTTATGTTGGCAGTGACCTTAAGCTTAAAAATGGTTTCTGCTCAATAACTAAAGAAAGCTTGTACCCAGGAACTTCATAGTTGTTCATGACTAGTAGATGACTCCTATTGATTTTGAGATCAGTAGGTCAATGGTCAAGGTCACCGTGACCTTGAGGTGAAGAAACTGTTTCCGCTCAATAACTAGAGAACGCTTGCAACCAGGAATTTCATACTTGGTATGCTAGTTGGTCATGACTAGAAGATGACCCATATTGATTTTGAGATCACTAGGTCAAAGGTCAAGGTTGCCATGACCTTGAAGTGAAGAAAAAGTTTCCGCTCAATAACTAAAGATCCTTTGGTTTCAGGAACTTCATACTTGGTAAGCTAGTTGTTCATGACTAGAAGATGACCCCTATTGATTTTCAGATCAAAAGGTCAAAGGTCAAGGTTACCTTCAGGTAAAAAATGATACGTTGGCGGTGACCTTAAGCTTAAAAATGGTTTCTGCTCAATAACTTAAGAACGCTTGTACCCAGGAACTTCATTCTTGGTACGCTAGTCGGTCATGACTAGTAGATGACCCCTATTGATTTTGAGATCAGTAGGTCAAAGGTCAAGGTTGCCATGACCTTGAGTTGAAGAAATGGTTACCGCTCAGTAACTAAAGAACACTTGCACCCAAGAACTTAATACTTGGTATGCAAGTTGGTTATGTAGATGATCCCTATTGATGTTGTGATCAGTAGGTAAAAGGTCATGGTCACGATGACTGTGAGCTGAAAAATGGTCTCCGATCAATAATTGAATAACGCTTGCGCCCAGGAACTTCATACAATGCAAACTTCGTTTACATTTTCCATGATTAATCAACAACACTTCCTTCTCTTCACTATTTAATATAATCGAATAAACCAAACTTCACTGTTGGTTTGTCTCCAGTCCAAAGTTACAAATTTCATGTCCATCATTTATTTTTTCTCAGCTACGACCACACAATAGGGGAGACAAGCGCTTTTTCAAAAAAGCAATCTCTAGTTAAAACCTCTAAATTGATACACATGCACAGTTTTTTTTTCCGGCAACATTGATGTCATGCATAAATTTTTTCTTGCATTTACCTTTTGGCACTTTAGCGATGCCTTTGGTTTTAGCATGAAAATGTTGAAGGACATTTTTTTTACTCATAATAGAACTGGTCATAATATAAGATGGGTATATAAGGGCTATAATATTTGGCAAGTTCATGAGTCAGTTTTTCAACATGATTTAGGACAGTGTGTTGAGTTGACCCTGAAATTAAATACTAGTATTTGAAAGAAAATATTAATATAGTGATTATTTTTTTATTTTTTTTATTTTGAGCTACACATTATAGAATCGATAGCACAATATTTTATATATTAAATATGTAACCATTTGTATGCTTTGTAAATAGTTTAAACTTTATTATATTTTATAACAACAATATTATATTTTATAACAACAAGTCATTACAACATTATATTAATCACTCTTTGGCACGATTTAACCCAAGAGTGTGGTGTTGAGTTGTTGGAGAAACCGGAGTATCAGGTGGAAACCCAGTGACTTGTTCAGCTAGGTGACCACAAACCAAACTCACCCAAAGGCACCCAGGCCAGAGTGAAACCTAGCTCACCTAGGTGAGAAGTAAGTGTGCTTACCACTGCGCTAAATAAGAAAAGTATGCTCTATTCATAGAGATAATGTATGCTCGTTTAATATGTGCACTGATGAGATTTGAATATTGTCATCTATTTGTACTCCCTACTTGAGCTAGTAAAAATACTGGAATCAACATAAAATTATTTAGTGAATATCTTTCTGACCTGATTCACCCTGAAGCAAGCTGTTTCACAGAAATTTGAATATTAAGATCTAGTTTTATATGTAGTTCATAGACAGTTGACACTCTGGTTTAATATAACTTGATTCTCATTTGTCAATAAATAATTGCATCCACTAAACATGCACTTACTTCAACTCATCTACTTCTCTAGATCTTTACCCTATTATAAACATACTTGGAAAATCGTTTAATTTTACATCTTAACATTAGGAAGTAAAAATTTCAACAGTATTGACTGTTGTTAAAAATTCACCAGTTTTTCCTGTTTATGTTATGTGTTTATTTTTGCATTGCTTAAACATTTATTCATCATCAGATGGATGCAGAATGTCTGCTGAATGAATTCTTTAGTAAAGCTAGACTATTTAACTTACTTTATGGGTGACTGGATATACATCTTTATTAAAACCAGCACTCAAATAACCTAAAAATCAATCAGACTGAATGAAATATTGGCTGTTGTTTTCAACAGAGGCTTTCTTAATGATGATATGATAATATGAATTCTACCTACCCAATATCTCAAAACATGTTGGGATTAAGCCAAGCTCTTTTTTTTTTTTTCGTATCAATAATTTGGGTAATAATGACTTCTTTAAGAGTTTTTAGCTCGACTATTCGAAGAATAAGGAGAGCTATCCTAGTCACCCAAGCGGCAGTGTCGGCGTTACCACTTATGTTAAAGTTTGAGTACCTCAAATATTTTCAATGTCCATTGACATCTGGCTTTGAAACTTTGCACGCTTGTTCACCATCATGCCCCCAACCTGTACACAGGAGGAGGTAGCTCTATCAAGCATTTTGACAAAATTATGCCCCTTTTTCTACTTAGAATTTACGTTAAAGTTTGCGTACAACCTCAAATATTTTCAGAGTCCATTGACATCTGGCTTTGAAACTTTGCTTGCTTTTTAACCATTACGCCCCCAACCTGTACACAGGAGGAGGTAACTCTATCAAGCATTTTTACAAAATTATGCCCCTTTTTCTACTTAGAATTTACGTTAAAGTTTGGGTAGAACCTCAAATATTTTCAAAGTCCATTGACATCTGGCTATGAAACTTTGCACGCTCGTCACCATCATGCCTCCAATGGATACACAGGAGGAGGTCACTGTATCAAGCTTTTTGACAGAATTATGCCCCTTTTTCGACTTAGAATTTACGTTAAAGTTTGATTACCACTTCAATTTATGTAAATTCCTCAGCACATCATGTATTTCATTGAAATCTAATGTAACAGTGTTCCATGCAGTCTTCCCGAAATGTGCCTGTCCGCCGGACATGTCCGGCAAATTTTGTACAGGTCCGGCAGATCTTCTGAAAATGACGGTCCGGATGACCGACATATTTTGAGACGACTAAATAGCGAAAAGGTGTTTGAAAGCGAAATGTCTATAAAAACTTTCGCTGATTATTTGCATTGCGGTAGTTAGTCGATCCCATACTGATATTGACGTCACATAACATCGCCAAAAGTCGGCCATTTCGGATTTCCGATATGCGATCATGATGTTGATTCCCGGGGATAAACGAGTAAATACGATTCATCAGTAAAGGCATTTAATTACAACAGTTTTGATTGGTTCTTGGTTTGCAACAAAGTACAATCAAAATCGTCGGCACTCAATTTACTTCGTCTGCAGTCAAAATGGCGGCGGTTGGTGGAATTACCGGACGACTGAAAAACCAGAAAGCACCCTAATGGCGTGGTGTTTAAATATTTTTTGCGACACCAAGTGTGTTTTTTTTACTAAACGACATGTCAATGTAAAGTTTATATGTTGTTGTTTTTTTGTGAACTAATTCAGGAAAGCATTAAAAACAGTTGACAATCATTTTTTTACTCTTTATGTATACTTTACTGTAACATATTTGTTCGGACAGGCAAATATTTTTTCGGACAGGCAAAAACTTCTGAAGTGCCTGTCCGGTGGACAGGCAGAAATTTTACAATTTCGGGAAGACTGTCCATGCATATTTCGCCAAAACTTTTCAATCCATACGCTGAAAAGCGGTGGAATAGTCGAGCGGGCTGTCTCTGTGACTGCTCTTGTTTTACATAAGGTAGGAATGAGCATAAAAACTAAAAAATATTTTCAATGTTTCTGTTGTACTTAACACAATTTGTTCGCAGTATATCTTAACATTTATTTTTATTACTACAGGTATGCACCACACTTATTGAAGAATCAAACTTTTCTCCATTCTAATCTTACTAAAATTGCAGACAGGTAGTTAAGATTTTAATATTCATAATTCATACACCTCATGGAAACCCTTGAATTCTTGATTTTTATGACCTACATGTTGTGAAAGTTTTGTCCTCTTTGCCCTCATGACCGACTTAGTCGACCATAATCAATGCCTTTTCTCTGAAATATGGGCTAATATTTGATTTTCAATATCATCAAAACATAATGGCAGTAAAATCGTTGGACAGTTGGACTTTCTTTGGTCCAACAATTGATCCATTTTGGAATTTCTTTTGAAAGATAAATGCTCTCCATATCTAAAAGGATTGTCAATAATATTCGTCTTTGTAATATTTATTCAAGTATGTCGTGTCCTTATGCTCATTGTTGTCGCATAAAGGCGTAGTGGGGTATGTTGATTTTGTAGAAAACATTTTTATTTGCACAGTTTGAACAATATTTTTTTTGATAATGGGACATTAAGAGTTATTTGAAAGTAATTCCGCTGAATAATGTCTTTGTAAGGAAGGCTTTGTTTGTCTTCACTGTAGATGGCGCTAAAAATATTTTTGCACCAAATTTTGGAAAGCTTATTGACTGCTGAACGAATTTTAAATCCATAGGCGTGTATTTCATATCCACGCATTAGTTATAATCTGTGTCAGCTATCTGTGTCGTATGGCCGTGTACATTAAAATCAAACTTGTTAAATACAGCTGTTTATATTCCATACATCCTCTTGCCCTACGATCCATGTCCGATCAGTGTCAGCTTAACCTGTGCAGTGAACGATTTTAGCTGACATAGTAGCAGATAGGGTTCTGCTTGAAAAATGAAAATGAAATACTGGCAAAAAGTTTATTTTCTGAACAAATAATGAAATAAAACGCATAAAATCATTTTCATACACATAAGCATTATTATGGCTACATCAACGAGAATAAAACATTTGAATTTATAATTTTCCAATTTAAATTTTTTGCTACAAGGGAAAAAAACATTTTAATCAGCTTATTTTATGATTGCATAGATATTCAATTTATCCATGATTCATGGAATGCGAACAATGGCAGCGGACAGTTATCAAAAGAATGCCAGCCAACGCGCTCATCATCTTGGAATTCCAGCCATCCTGGGTTTTTCCGATATTGCGACGTTTAAGATTTGGAATGCTCTAATATTAAGGAACTGAAAAGAAAACTGAATAAAATATTCCGTTAAGTTTTAAACTGCAACATGATCAATTTGTGTAAAGTAGAACTCTTGTGATATTATATTATAACACTCTGCAGTAGTCAGAAAGGTCTTAAAAGCAAATAGATTCTAATTCTGTCGACAAAAGAAATAATTCTGTCAAATCAAAATATAAACATTTTCTGCAGTGCAGTTGTTAGTAACAATTTTTAGTGTACCCCCCCCCTCCCCCCCCCCCCCCCCCCCCCCCCGTCCATCATCAACATTTTCCTTCAAAAGCCTAGCTCCCTAGCAACTTAAGTAAGGATTGATGGATATCGAATAATCTTGCTGTGTTACGGTACCTGCATTTATGTGATGAGCTAGTTTTGGATTGCTTATAAAGGATTTAGGGTCAAGATCACTGTTATTAAAAAAAAAAAATGGTTTCCTCCCAATAACTTTAGTTTAATATAGGATAGATGGATAGTGATGATACTAAGTGTGTAGTTTAAAAATAAAATAAGCCCATTTGAAGAGCTAGCTTGGGATTGCTTTCCAGGGGGGAGGGGGTTGAGGTCAAGGTCATGAAACAAAGTATGAATGTTCCAGCATACCAAACACATACAATACTTAACTAGAGTAAGTTTTATATATGTCTCTTTTTCATAAAAGTAAAGAGAGAGGCTGCTGCTTTTCCTAACTCATACAGGAAATTCATTGGCTATAATTTCTAATTGCCATATGAAAAATCTGGTTTCATCGCAAGAAGGCGCTTCTAGTGTAATATTAAAGTACCGAATGTTGAGAAATAGTTATAAAATAAAATAAACTACTGTCGAGTCAGCAAGTGTTGTGAAAACTATGGAAATTTTTTTCCTGTGCTTTATATTTATATATATATATAGGATACTGAATTAACAGTCTGTGTTACTGGACTCTATAAAGGATCACACATGTCATCATTATGTTATAGAATAGGCGGAAGGTGTCCAGAATCTTCATCTGCTAATTGTGAAAAGTGTTAATTGGTACATCCAGGCTCTCCTTGGCAAGATTTAATGCAGGTACAGTATCTAGCCCTTTATTTGTTGTATGAACATTTCTTATAATGTTATACCGGACTTACTTATTACAAATATATAAGGGCTATTTTGGGAGTGTGTGGACAGTCTTTGTATATGAATATATTTATGAAATTATGTTATTTGACCTTTTTCAACAGAGTCACAAATTTGGATAATTTATGAAAATGATTGAATTTATATGGTTTTCTAGTTTGCATTGCTATGGAAACTATGGGTACGGAACACATAACCCTTTGAACACATAACCCTTTGAACGTGTTTTGGGTTATGGTAGTTAATGCATGATACAAAATTCATATACAATAAAACTCAAAATGGAATTTAGATTTAAAATACCTTTTCGTAAACAAAATTTGAATATGATCATAAACTTACTAGAAATTTTATGGGCTTGAAATACTCATGGACTACAATAGCAATGTAAAAAGACTTGAAATGACGTTAAACGCAGCAAAATCCTTGTGATGAAATGGTTTGCAGTTTATTCTTTACATTTACTTTTAACCTGGTTTATTTTTACATTTAATAGGAATCTGCTCCATATGCTCAATGGGTGATTGTTAAAAACTGCACATGCCAAAAAATGCAATCAATAATTTTTAATGATTTTTTCTATACTTGTTCACAATATATTGAATGGCATGCTGTCTATAAGTTAAAGTGTTTACTTTTATATTTGGTGGCTGTTTACAAACTTTTATAACAACCCTCAAATCCTTTTGTTTATTTTACCATCTCTGACTGACACTGCCACCTGGTGACATTATAAGACTATAAACAACATCATTCTGCTGAGATTAAGTTTCTTAAAGCCATTAGAAAACTCTGGATGTCTCTGGTCTAAAAAATAATAAAGATCTTCATATTTGATCAAACACAACATGACCCTGTTCATATGGAATATGTTCAAACACAGCATGCCCCTGTTAATTTGTATAGTGTTCAAACACAGCATCACCCTGTTCATGTGGATTGTGATCAAACACAACATGGCCCTGTTCATGTGTATAGTGTTCAAACACAGCATGACCCTGTTCATGTGGATAGTGATCAAACACAACATGCCCCTGTTCATGTGTATAGTGATCAAATACAGCATGACCCTGTTCATGTGTATAGTGATCAAACACAGCATGGCCCTGTTCATGTGTATAGTGATCAAACACAACATGCCCCTGTTGATGTGTATAGTGATCAAACACAGCATGACCCTGTTCATGTGTATAGTGATCAAACACAACACGACCCTGTTCACGTGTATAGTGATCACACACAACATGCCCCTGTTGATGTGTATAGTGATCAAACACAGCATGACCCTGTTCATGTGTATAGTGATCAACACAGCATGGCCCTGTTCATGTGTATAGTGATCAAACACAGCATGACCCTGTTCACGTGGATAGTGATCAAACGCAGCATGCCCCTGTTAATTTGTATAGTGTTCAAACACAACATGACCCTGTTCATGAGAATAGTGTTCTAACAACATGATCCTGTTCATGTGGATAGTTTTCTAACACAATATAATCCTGGCATTTGTATAGTGATCAAACACAGCATGGCCATGTTTTTGTGGATAATGATCCAATGCAGCGTGACCATGTTCATTTGGAAAATTTATCAAACACGTCAGCATGTTCATGTGTGGTTAGTGTTCAAATAAAACAATAGTAAGGAGAACTTTTTCATACATGTGAACCTTTGGCAATGACAGAGAGGTAGATTTAGGTCTCAAAAGCGGTAGTTTGGGTTCAAAAGGGGTAGAATTTCGAATTCCTTTATTTTTCAGTCAAAAACAATGATGGAAACAATGTAAACAAAACCTTGATATTTGTTACTATTTTTAGTTTGAAGTGATTTGACAAGTTGTTTATTGCACCATATTCTTAAAGTGACAGATTAATACGGTATTTTAGCATTGTTGATAGAATTTTGAGGTTTAAGTGATTTGACAAGTTGTTTATTGCACCATATTCTTAAAGTGACAGATTAATACGGTATTTTAGCATTGTTGATAGAATTTTGAGGTTTTTAAAAAAAAATTATGACCAAATTGATAATTTTGCGTTTTTTTGAAAGATCTTTAAATATCGGTAGATTTCGACAGGATAGCGGTATGGCGTTAAAAGGGTCTCAAAAGCGGTATATTTTACCTAACGCCGGTAGAGTTCACATGTATGACTTTTTGTCCATTCTGCCTGATTTTGTTGTTTTGCTGTTGTTTATGGACTGAAAAAGACCTGCCACAGTTTCGGGAAGTAATTCCTGAAGCTGATAATTTTCTTCTTTGTTCTTTTTTTATTTGGAAAACTAATTTACCAGTGAACAACCTTAGCACACTAAATACTTATTGCAATTCTTAGAGCTTTCAGTTTCAAAGAAATAGAAGGCATAATGAATATTGCCTTGCCAAAATGGGAAACTTTAAGACGTTTACCTAATTTGGTCGTCTGAGGCATGAAAACTGGGGTCTCTATTGGCAGTTATATTCCACCGTCAGTTTCTCTCTCGTCTTACTTCTATGTACGGAAGGAAATATTGATGTCCCTGCTTTAACACAGTACATCAAGTTCAAGACAACGGTTCTCCTGATTTAGTTTGTGTTCTCCTTTTCATTTTCTCCCAGTCTCAGTTCAATAGTCAATGGGATTTTTGCTGGAAAAAAAACAGTGCATCTATATTGATGTAACATTTTTAGTGGATTCTTTGGGATGGTGATTTTTTTATGGTTTTCATTGTCATTCCAAATATTTTTTATGACACAGTGCGTGGGAAATTCAGACTAGTGTGAAAACATAATTACAGGCTTATGTGATATTATGGTCGCTGCATGATGAATATGACCTGGAGCTCAGAGTATTGAAGAAATAATTATACATGGAATAAAGTGTTTTATGTAGAAAATATCATTATTGATCGACTTATTTGCATTTCTTTGAGTCGACTTATTTGCATTTCTTTGAGTTGGTGACAGTTTGACTGAATACTAAAAAACATGTTAATTTAAAACAGCAGCTAGCTTCAAATAAAATGTATGTTTGTATAAAGCAATTTACATTAACATGAACTGCTACATTAGAAATAGGTCTGGATACCCAATACAGTTAACAACCTCCTTTTGAATTTTCATGCTAGAGACTTTCTTTAGGATCACGCAAAACATTTTTAGTATTCATTTTTCATTCACAGTGGAAAGAATGTTTCAGATAGAAAGGAAATTAAATTACCATAGAAGCTTAAAGGGAATAGACACCAGGGGATACAATTGCAAGAAAAAAAGAAAATTGTCAAAAACTTACACAAAATTGATATCATATTGAATCTTAATTACAAATATTTCACATACTTTACGACACTTGTGTCTTTTGAAGTTTTTGCTTATTTTTATTTTCGAAATTTACTGGGTTTGTCTTCCATGTAAATCCCAGTAATTTTAATGTTAGTATATATGTATCTGTACTTATCATGTGACTTTCACATGCTTTATATACACAGTTTAAACTGGGAAACCATTATGCGCTATTTTCAAACGGGTCAACTCAGCTGAGACAGTGACAAAATATTCTTTTAATCATGTCAAGTGATGTATAATCGGCCGATGGTAGTCTCATATTGACAGTTTTAGGCTTGTTTTGAGTAAATACTGTATTTGCCGATGTTGGGACCATCTTGTGTCTAGTCCCTTTAAACCTGCCAACATAAAGAGCATACTAGAAATGTCTGTATTTGGTCTTCAGCCTTTTCCTCTAATTTTGATATTATTCTGTTTGTGTTTTTGAGAGAATATTTTCTTAGGAAAGAATGGTATTGTTTACCTTTAAAGGTCAGCTGTCACAGACAATATGAACAAATCATTATCATAATAGTCATTGGCTTATGACAATGGCTTATCAGAAACTATGACTTTGTATTCATTATGTCAGAGAAAGCGCTCACAAAACATCACATCTTGATAATGTATTTTATGTAAAAAAACAAAACAAAAACCTTCTCAACCAAAACTTTCAACAAAAACTGCACAACTGAAAGTGTCACTGCTATCAGCATCCATCTTTTTAATTTGCTTCAGTTTGACATTTTAAAAGTGCACTCATCAGATTGCATCAAATGAAATTAAATTTATGCCTGAACTTTTTGTGGTGTATACTTTCATAGTATAAGGACAACATAGGGTGATGGAGTGTATATCCTGTGATTTAGGTACTTGTACCTGAGCCTCAAACGGCATTTGGAAAATAATAAAAAATCACTAAAATCTAACTATTTAAAGAAATTAGCGCACTTGAGCAAGAAATGATCATGGTACTTATAAAAGCTATTGTGGCTGCCTGTTCCCTTTGTCTGTTACGCATCATCAACATATTCTTTGATATACTTCTATATGTAACATGTGACTTGGCCTATTCCTTTGAAACTTGGCCTGAAACTTCCTTGCAGTGACCTCATAATGTTCAGGTGGTTTTGTTTTTAGCACATTTCGTTTGCGACTCAATGTTTATTCATAACCATATTGATATGAATGCATTTAAATAAGATTATGAATATAAGTAGGTTAATCCAGTGGGCATATTAATGAAAATTGTAAAACCCTAATTACAATGCATTTTCTTGGTTATTATAAAGGCCTGTTTAAACAACAACTTGTAATGATGGTTATATATAGTGTTACTAGCAAATGAAACACGAAAAGTTGCATCATAAGTTTGATGGGGGCTGGGGGCTGAAATCTTGGCACAGGGGTGGCGGAGATGAAATCATGTCTTGTATTAATTTACTTCACATAGTTTATATTACTTAATTGATTTCCCTTGTAAAACTTTCAGCGGTATACCACTGGAACACCGCTGGTATTCCAGTGGTATACCAATGGTATTTCAGTGGCATACCAGTGGTAAATTTTGGTGGTATTGACCACTCAAAGTTTACTGCTGGTATTTCAGCTGGTATGCACTGGTGCATTAAAAGCTAGAAAAAAATGTTTAAATGCAATAATGCAATCTTAGAACTAAAACTGCTTGATTCCCAAGAGCTTCAAGAGGGCCAGTCCCCACCTAGTCTAAAATAGTAGACATGTTATACGGGATTCTTCCAATCCTTAACGTCTAAACGGGTTTGTGCAAAAACCGGGAGTGTTTGAAAAATATTGAAATTGTATTAAGTGAAGTATTTTATGGTTGAAATGGATAATAAAGGCTTATATCATATTTTACCATGGAAGTGCAAAGCTATTTTGCACAAAACAAGCATTTAATGCATTTAAACACATTATTTACCTTTCCAATAAAACGAAAGTTGACTGACACAGACAACAATTATGCCAAGCGGAACAACTCAACCCAATCGTAATAACTCGGCCACCTCCGACAAGATTCGAGATTGACCTCGTAAATACAATCGTAACAACTCGACCATGGCCAAAATGTTCCGAC
The DNA here is from genome assembly GCF_026914265.1 of Mya arenaria. Lineage (NCBI taxonomy): Eukaryota > Metazoa > Mollusca > Bivalvia > Myida > Myidae > Mya > Mya arenaria. The sequence goes on along the minus strand of NC_069133.1, from coordinate 63,234,839 downwards.
TGTTGTAAATTTGTGTATATCCTTATGTTTTGACAGAATGAAATGAAGAAAATCCCGTAAAACTCGTAATTATTCGATGGATATTTATTTTTGTGTACGGAACTAATATAAAATAACATTATCAGGTAATATTTCTTGTTTTTATGATATTTTATAGACGCAATTAATTTATTAACCTGGAATCTCGATCGGATTCCCAGGTAGCATATACAATATATTTATATATATATATATATATATATATATATATAAATATATATATATATATACATACTAGCCTAAGGTCATATTCTGCGTTACATGATATTCATTTCCTAACTGAAAAGAGTTTAATGTTTTTACCTTAAGTTGCCATATTTTTTTGTCAGTGTACTGGTGACGTTTTGGTCATTTTGGTCATTTTGATATGACTAACGAAATGTCAAAACCATACAGGCTAAAACGCTATGCAAAATTATGGTTAATTTTAATGCTGCACTCACTTAGATTGACAGTTGTAAAAAAAATTGTCTCCGAATTAGCTGATTCTGTTATGAATGCCTTCAATTCAATTGTAACATATTAAAATAACTCAACAATAGAGCAGTTCTCAATGTTCAAAACACGGCCAAAAATTTCAAGGGTTAGTTGAATCTATTTTCAACCATAAATATGAAAAACTTTGATATCTATAATATTTAGGCAGCCTTCTAATATCGCTGATTCCCAGACACTTTTGGAAAATTGGCTTATTCCAGGACAAAAAAATTGTCAATAAGGTCAATCTGTGAGAGTGCAGCTTTAAGTAGAAAATATATCCCAATATAGAAATTGAAGCATAGTACTCTCAAAAACCGTAGAAATACAGATATAAATAATTTATGCATACAGATATGAAGATAAGAAATTTCTGCTTTACATATAGCTTTGTAAGCCATGACAAACATCTTTTAATCAAAATTAACAATAATCTATGAAATGTTATACGTAGTGTACTGTCTGCTGTTCAGAAATAATGCGCTGCGATCCGATTCAATATATGTGGTGTTTGATATACAAAACTAGGTGCATTGAACTGTTTTACCCCTCTGCAGGCGGATCCAGGGGGGGGGGGGGGGGGGGGCGGACCCGGCGCGCCCCCCCCCCCCCTAAAATTTCATTGTAGATAGCTTTTAAGGTTATGATTTGCTCCACACAAAAAAATAGATCTCGATTTACCGTGGTTGTATCGAACATCTATTTGGCCACATTGGACTCTTACGAAACATAATTGGTCCGAGACGTTGTGGAACGCTCTTATCGATTAAATTATCTATTATGACTTATTCAGTAGAATGTGTTAGCGTTTGGCTATCCTCCGTTTTTACGGCTATACGCAGGAAGTAAAACGCCATTCAATCGGACACATGCGTAGTTTTGTAGTGAATATCGGACGGCTGAAATACATGCGGGGAATATCGGACACAACAGTTATTTTAATAAAATATGTTCTGGTTTTATTCGACATTGTGTTGAATGTATTAACCCTGAGAAGTCAGTGAAACAGACGTTTGCTCGTCTGTTTCACTTTTCGGATCGTTCGTCATAATGACTAAATACAATATACAGAATAGCACCCAGCAGACTACGTTCTGTGCAAACAATTTTTTTTTATTTGTCTTCACATTTCTATGACTTTGGAAGTATTTTAAAGTTTATTACTATAAGCGACTGTCTTATGCTAAACAAATCTGTTCGAAAGATTGATATGGCGGGAGTGTCAAACAGCTTTGAATCATATCAGACGCCGAGTAGCTTGTCAACTTATATGGATCCAAGCTGTTTCCATATTAATTATATCATCAGCCGGAAAGGAGTTAATATTTCACCTTCTCTGAATATATTCGCAGAAGTCAGTATAAAGCGACTTAAAACAATAAACTAGAAATGAATGGCAGTAAATTTAGAATAAGATCAGACGCTGCTTTGGATGTACGGCATATGATCTGACTCTGCACTGTTAACAACTCAAAATAACCACATGCCGTCTACATTGATAAGTTAAGACCCTGCTCAGATCAGACGACACGTAACTTAGAATACATAATCAGACAAAAACATTGTCCTACTGTAGTACAATGCTAACATCATCATCATCATCCTCATTAATTGCCAAGTAAGATATCAATTTTACCGAGTGCAAAAGTCAGAGGTGTCTTTAGATCATTAGACATAAATAAAAGCCTCCACGACAGTTCATGCAAATCTATGTGGATTGCTTGAATTAATGCATTAAATGAAACTTGACATGAGGAGAGTTTCAAACTACCGTTAACATATTTGCTGAGCGTCTAAAACTTTACAAAACAGGACTTTTAAATTTTAAACTTTATAAATATAGCGTAGATCTGGATCTACAACCTTTTATAATTATTTAAATGAATATAAGATTTCTAAATGATTTAATAACATGTGTGTTTTCTTATTTACCGACTGCTACAGCCCAGACTTACTTTGTGAGAGGTAGCATTGTTAAAAACTCAATCGACCGTACGGAGAAATTGCTAAAATGAATTACCTTGCGAGCTTTTAATTCACTTTCTGCTCACCGGTCAAATTATTTTGCCGAGGTGGTGGCATTTCGCAAGAAGCATTGAGCCCCGGCGTTCCATAGTAAACATATGCAATAGTTTAAGAGCTTGAGGCCGTCGCGAAGGCCTCCGACCCCCTGAATTACCATGAAAACACATGGGGGCCTTAGCGGCCAACAGAAGTCAATTTCAGAAGTTACGCCCCCCCCTAACTGAGAAACCTGGATCCGCCACTGCTCTGTGTGCGACATTGGTGATGTTTCAACTTATTTCTTCTCCAATATTGAGTACAAATATTGATCTGACTTTTAGCTAGTCTTAGTGCAGTTGACAGTAACTCCTGAACGGTCACATCTGATGTAGCAGTAACATTATACGGACCTCATACAGGAATAATCATCTAGTTTTGATGTTAATTACAAACACAGAATTACTTTGATTTTGTCACACATTTTGGTATTTAATACCGTAAATGTTCTATAAGACACCCATAATGTAGTGGATACGGATCGCTGATTCGGCAGTTTTGACAGCTTTCCCATGCATAAGTTATCATCAAGTATAGAGGATTTTAAAGTTTGATGAATTGGGAAAAAAGTTCTTATTAAAATTGCATACAGGGTTCTCAAATAGACACGTGTCTGACGCATCTAATAGGACATGTACGGTAAAAACAAACGGATAGTTAATTGTTGGATATTATGTTAGAAGTTATGATTGTTTGAGATGTAAAAATAATATGATATGATAATAATATGTAATCAATTATATGGGTATGACATTATTATTTTAATATAATAGTAATTTTGTTGAAATAATAATTCAGTATTGATTTAATAATTCAGTATTGATTTTATATTTTTACTGAAGAAATTCACTTGAAATTGAATATAAGAAATATCTAAAAAGTAATGGTTATATTAAAGGAGGAGATTTTACAGTGAATTGTCAAAGTATGAAACTTCCTCATTGAGTGACGAATCACTAGTTTTGTGAGGGAGTGTTCAACAGTGTTGTAATCTTTAGTGGACTAAACTCCAGACTGTAACATGAAACAATTGTGACATAAATTTTCATATATTTGGATTTGGATTTTCCGTGTAAATGGATTACTCACTCGTAGGGATACAACGTCGACTCACGGGTGGTGGGGGGAGAGGTTTACCCCAACATGATATCTCCGATACTTTGGCTGTAAAGGAATATTATAAAGGTAGGATATTTTTTATAACTTGCTTTAAATGGACTCGCTCATGGTTTTAAAATGCTTTTTTTTTTTATTATGAAATAAAGTGTGGCAAATCATAAGGAGTGTTATAACAAAAATACCAAAAGCTGGAACTCTTCAGCAAATGTTGATATTTGTTCAAATATCATCTTTGAAGACCACAATTTTCATTAGCGTTTAAAACATGATGGAAAATTAATTAAGGCTGTGGTGTTGCCTGATTGGTTGATTGACATTATCATGTGATGTTATCAATGTAACCTTAACAGGTCAACATATTCACCACTTTTGTAAAAGCTCGGTGGCCATGCGGACTAGCCGGCTGTTGTTCCAATTTTTCTTGACTACTGGCGTGGGTTCGAACCCCACTAAAATCAAAATACTTTTTTTAGTATTTTTTTCTGCAATTTCGATATCACTGAGTAAAATAATGATAAAATAAGTTTTTTTCAGATACATAACCAGGAAAACTAATTTTTGGTCCAATTTGGTCATTTAAATGTGTTAACAACACAATTTGAAAAAAAAAGAAATGTAAAGGGTCTTGTTTATATTTTAAGATTGCTGTAGAAAAATGACAGGGTGCTGAAGGAGAAAAATGGGACATTGTATGGGCTTTGACAAACTTGGAACATTATGAAATTCAGTGAAATGTTAGGAATTGTGCTTAAATATATTCATATAAGGTTTTAACTGCCCAATATGTCATATTTGAATTTATAGTACTGTTTTATGTGTTAAGCAAAACAAAAGAAATACTTGACTATCTTAACCATTTAATTCTGTAAAGGAAGGAGGGTGCACATGCTGGTTTCCATGAGGGCAGAATGGTGTTGCCCAAAAAGGACCGGGTGCAGCACCTTTCCATAACTCTCCAAAACAATAATGACTAGTATTACTCTTTAGAGTTTCCGATAATACATGTTATTAAACATTTGTATCATAAATGAACAAATGTCGTAGCAAAATATAGTTTCAAGTAAAACGAATATAGTCTTGTTCTAAATATTCCTATACGTAGCAAATTACGATAGATAAGATAATATTACTTTTCTGGGAATGGTTGGAACTAGTGTTATTAAATCTTGTAGACCAACCAATTTGTTCTATTGTTGTTATTTGTTTGTATGTGTATGTTTATTTTGTATGTCTTGATGTTTACAAAAAAAATAAAAAAATAAAAATATCATTAAACTAAATAAGTTTTTTATTCGACAAATATCCATGTGAAGAAAAAATCTTTTCAAACAAGGGCTGCTGTTAATCAAGTTTCAAGGGAATTTCTGGTATTTATTACTAAAGTGCTTGTCACACTTTAAGTACACATTGACTAGCATGGATTTATTTGAAGTAATTAAGACTGGCTTTGATTTAAAAGTACAAGTCATTATCTGCATTGTTATGTTTTTTCACTCAGCCAAGCACTTTTGACACTTCACAATGGGAAGCCACGCATGTACTTTAAGTGCTTCTATTTTATTCAGAAATTAATTGTGTGTTTTTTTAAAAAGTGTGTCTATTCATTTATTATACCAATCTTAAAACACATTTTTTTGTTGTTGTTTTTTTATGTAATTTTATAGTAACTAATTCCAATGCAGTAAAAATGTACAACATGACCCCCCCCATGTGATGTACGACATTGACCTGAAAATTTCAATCCTCCCATTTTAAAAAGACCCTTACCAGTAATGTACAACCCTGACTGGTAATGTACAATTCCTTACCCCTATGTACAATCTTGACCCATAATGTGCAGTCCTGACCTATAATGTTAAATCCTGACCTGTTATGTACAACCCTGACATGTTATGTACAACCTTGAGCCATAATGTACAATCCTGACCTATAATGTTCAACCCTGATCCATAATGTACAACCCTGACCTGTAATGTACAACCATGACCTGTAATGTACAACCCTGACCTGTAATGTACAGCCCTAACCTGTTATGTACAACCGTGACCTATAATGTACAGTCCTGACCTGTAATGTACAACCTTGACCCATAATGTACAACCCTGACCTGTTATGTTCAACCTTTACCCATAATGTACATCCCTGACATGTTATTTACAACCTTGACCCATAATGTACAGTCCTGACCTGTTATGTACAACCGTGACCTATAATGTACAATCCTGACCTGTAATGTACAACCTTGACCCATAATTTACACCCCTGACCTGTTATGTACAACCTTGACCCATAATGTTCAACCCTGACATGTTATGTACATCATTGACCCATAATGTACAACCCTGGCCCATAATGTACCACCCTGACCGGTTATGTACAACCTTGACCCATAATGTACATCCTTGACCCATAATGTACAACCCTGACCTGTTATGTACAACCTTGACCCATAATGTGCAACCCTGACCTGTTATGCACAACCCAGTCCTATAATATTCAACCCTGACCCATAATGTACAACCCTGGCCCATAATGTACTACCTTTACCAATAATGTACAACCCTGGCCTGTATTGTACAACCTTGACACATAATGTACAACCCTGACCCATAATGTACAACATTGACCTGTTATGTACAACCTTGACCCATAATGTACATTCCTGACATGTTATGTACAACCTTGACCCATAATGTACAGTCCTGACCTGTTATGTACAACCCAGTCCTATGTTCAACCTTGACCCATTATGTACTACCTTGATCAATAATGTACAACCCTGGCCTGTATTGTACAACCCTGACCCACAATGTACAACCCTGACCTGTTATGTACAACCTTGACCCGTAATGTACATCCCTGACATGTTATGTACAACCTTGACCCATAATGTACAGTCCTGACCTGTTATGTACTACCGTGACCTATAATGTATAATCGTGACCTGTAATGTACAAGCTTGACCCATAATGTACAACTCCGACCTGTTATATACAATCCTGACCCATAATGTACAACCCTGACCTGTATTGTACAAGCCTGACCCATAATGTACAACCCTGGCCTGTATTGTACAACCTTGACCCATATTGTACAACCCTGACCTGTTATATACAACCCTGACCCATAATGTACAACCCTAACCCATAATGTACACCCTGATCTATAATGTACAACCCTGACCCATAATGTACAACCCTGACCCGTAATGTACAAACCTGACCTGTAATTCACAACCCTGACCCATTATGTACAACCTTGACCTGTAATGTACAGTCCTGACCCGTAATGTACAACCCTGACCTGTAATGTATAACCTGTCTAACCCTGACCCGTAATGTACAACCCTGACCCGTAATGTACAACCATGACCTGTAATGTACAACCCTGACCTGTAATGTACAACCATGACCTGTAATGTACAACCCTGACCTGTATTGTACAACCCTGACCAGTAATGTACAACCATGACCTGTAATGTACAACCATGACCTGTAATGTACAACCCTGACCTGTATTGTACAACCCTGACCAGTAATGTACAACCCTGACCTGTAATGTATAACCTGTCTAACCCTGACCCGTAATGTACAACCCTGACCCGTAATGTACAACCATGACCTGTAATGTACAACCCTGACCTGTAATGTACAACCATGACCTGTAATGTACAACCCTGACCTGTAATGTACAACCATGACCTGTAATGTACAACCCTGACCTGTATTGTACAACCCTGACCAGTAATGTACAACCATGACCTGTAATGTACAACCCTGACCCGTAATGTACAACTATGAACTGTAATATTCAACCCTGCCTGTAATGTACAACCTTGACCTGTTAGGTATAAAGTGTGTTGCTGATAAATCCCTTTGATTGGATGATTTTTAGCTTTGGAAACTTATAGTTTAAAGTATTAAAATATGTTTTTAGAACATAGAATTTTTTTACTGCTTTAGATTTGATGGAACATATTTTGTAACATTAATTAAATACTGGCTATGTTTTGGAGTTCAGTTAAGACTACTCCAGTTTCTCCTGTTTTAGAGATCAAAGGGGCTTAGAGTGTACTCACTGCCAGTCTTTGTCATTACAGTATTCTATTTAGATCTTAATGAAATTCTACCCAAAGCTTAAAAGTGTTTCACATAAAGATTCAGACATAATGCATTTATAAATTATTCAACATGAATGGGCGCACTCCCAGATTTTCTGTTGGCTACATCTTCTTCAAACTGAATATTGAGTTATTCAACTTAGAGAACAAAAATCAAATAGCAACGGTCAGATCCTTGTTTGAGTTTTTTTTGTTCATTCAGTCCAATAGTCATGCAATTTTCAGTAGCTTGGCTAAAGCTTTTCGGCATTTACATTTTTAAAAGAGCTTTGATTATTTTTTATGTCTGACTCTATAAAATGGGAGCAGTCACTCTGACACGCTGAATAATAGAGTCAGAAAAAGATTGTAATCAGGATGAAGATTGAGAATGCAATTGCATTTTAAGTGCATAAATTACTTAAGGCAAGGAAGCTGATGAAATGCCTCTCAGTATTCAAATGGTATGAAAAGTAGGATACATTTTTATGAGCATTATAAAGTACGAAGTATTTTGTTATATAGGCCTTAGAGGTGGGGTAGATAGAGGCATGCAAGAACTTGTATATTGTCCTATAGGCCTTAGAGGTGGGGTAGATAGAGGCATGCAAGAACTTGTATATTGTCCTATAGGCCTTAGAGGTGGGGTAGATAGAGGCATGCAAGAATGTGTATATTGTCCTATAGGCCTTAGAGGTGTGGTAGATGGAGGCATGCAAGAACTTGTATATTGTCCTATAGGCCTTAGAGGTGGGGTAGATAGAGGCATGTAAGAATGTGTATATTGTCCTATAGGCCTTAGAGGTGTGGTAGATGGAGGCATGCAAGAACTTGTATATTGTCCTATAGGCCTTAGAGGTGTGGTAGATGGAGGCATGCAAGAACTTGTATATTGTCCTATAGGCCTTAGAGGTGTGGTAGATGGTGGCATGCAAGAACTTGTATATTGTCCTATAGGCCTTAGAGGTGGGGTAGATAGAGGCATGCAAGAATGTGTATATTGTCCTATAGGCCTTAGAGGTGTGGTAGATGGAGGCATGCAAGAACTTGTATATTGTCCTATAGGCCTTAGAGGTGTGGTAGATGGAGGCATGCAAGAACTTGTATATTGTCCTATAGGCCTTAGAGGTGTGATAGATGGAGGCATGCAAGAACTTGTATATTGTCATATAGGCCTTAGAGGTGTGGTAGATGGAGGCATGCAAGAACTTGTATATTGTCCTATAGGCCTTAGAGGTGTGGTAGATGGTGGCATGCAAGAACTTGTATATTGTCATATAGGCCTTAGAGGTGTGGTAGATGGAGGCATGCAAGAACTTGTATATTGTCATATAGGCCTTAGAGGTGTGGTAGATGGAGGCATGCAAGAACTTGTATATTGTCCTATAGGCCTTAGAGGTGGGGTAGATAGAGGCATGTAAGAATGTGTATATTGTCCTATAGGCCTTAGAGGTGTGGTAGATGGAGGCATGCAAGAACTTGTATATTGTCCTATAGGCCTTAGAGGTGTGGTAGATGGAGGCATGCAAGAACTTGTATATTGTCCTATAGGCCTTAGAGGTGTGGTAGATGGTGGAATGCAAGAACTTGTATATTGTCCTATAGGCCTTAGAGGTGGGGTAGATAGAGGCATGCAAGAATGTGTATATTGTCCTATAGGCCTTAGAGGTGTGGTAGATGGAGGCATGCAAGAACTTGTATATTGTCCTATAGGCCTTAGAGGTGTGGTAGATGGAGGCATGCAAGAACTTGTATATTGTCCTATAGGCCTTAGAGGTGTGGTAGATGGAGGCATGCAAGAACTTGTATATTGTCATATAGGCCTTAGAGGTGTGGTAGATGGAGGCATGCAAGAACTTGTATATTGTCCTATAGGCCTTAGAGGTGTGGTAGATGGTGGCATGCAAGAACTTGTATATTGTCATATAGGCCTTAGAGGTGTGGTAGATGGAGGCATGCAAGAACTTGTATATTGTCATATAGGCCTTAGAGGTGTGGTAGATGGAGGCATGCAAGAACTTGTATATTGTCCTATAGGCCTTAGAGGTGTGGTAGATGGAGGCATGCAAGAACTTGTATATTGTCCTATAGGCCTTAGAGGTGTGGTAGATGGTGGCATGCAAGAACTTGTATATTGTCCTATAGGCCTTAGAGGTGTGGTAGATGGTGGCATGCAAGAACTTGTATATTGTCATATAGGGCTTAGAGGTGGGGTAGATGGAGGCATGCAAGAACTTGTATATTGTCCTATAGGGCTTAGAGGTGTGGTAGATGGAGGCATGCAAGAACTTGTATATTGTCCTATAGGCCTTAGAGGTGTGGTGATTGGAGGCATGCAAGAATGTGTATATTGGCCTATAGGCCTTAGAGGTGTGGTAGATGGAGGCATGCAAGAACTTGTATATTGTCATATAGGGCTTAGAGGTGTGGTAAATGGTGGCATGCAAGAACTTGTATATTGTCCTATAGGCCTTAGAGGTGTGGTAGATGGAGGCATGCAAGAACTTGTATATTGTCATATAGGCCTTAGAGGTGTGGTAAATGGTGGAATGCAAGAACTTGTATATTGTCCTATAGGCCTTAGAGGTGGGGTAGATAGAGGCATGCAATTGTCCTATAGGCCTTAGAGGTGTGGTAGATGGAGGCATGCAAGAACTTGTATATTGTCCTATAGGCCTTAGAGGTGTGGTAGATGGAGGCATGCAAGAACTTGTATATTGTCCTATAGGCCTTAGAGGTGTGGTAGATGGAGGCATGCAAGAACTTGTATATTGTCCTATAGGCCTTAGAGGTGTGGTAGATGGAGGCATGCAAGAACTTGTATATTGTCCTATAGGCCTTAGAGGTGGGGTAGATAGAGGCATGCAAGAACTTGTATATTGTCATATAGGGCTTAGAGGTGTGGTAGATGGTGGCATGCAAGAACTTGTATATTGTCCTATAGGCCTTAGAGGTGTGGTAGATGGAGGCATGCAAGAACTTGTATATTGTCATATAGGCCTTAGAGGTGTGGTAGATGGAGGCATGCAAGAACTTGTATATTGTCCTATAGGCCTTAGAGGTGTGGTAGATGGAGGCATGCAAGAACTTGTATATTGTCCTATAGGCCTTAGAGGTGTGGTAGATGGAGGCATGCAAGAACTTGTATATTGTCCTATAGGCATTAGAGGTGTGGTAGATGGTGGCATGCAAGAACTTGTATATTGTCCTATAGGCCTTAGAGGTGTGGTAGATGGTGGCATGCAAGAACTTGTATATTGTCATATAGGGCTTAGAGGTGGGGTAGATGGAGGCATGCAAGAACTTGTATATTGTCCTATAGGCCTTAGAGGTGTGGTGATTGGAGGCATGCAAGAATGTGTTTATTGGCCTATAGGCCTTAGAGGTGTGGTAGATGGAGGCATGCAAGAACTTGTATATTGTCATATAGGGCTTAGAGGTGTGGTAAATGGTGGCATGCAAGAACTTGTATATTGTCCTATAGGCCTTAGAGGTGTGGTAGATGGAGGCATGCAAGAATGTGTATATTGTCATATAGGCCTTAGAGATGTGGTAAATGGTGGAATGCAAGAACTTGTATATTGTCCTATAGGCCTTAGAGTTAATGGTTAATGTGGTTTTCAGTACATCCAAGGTTACACGTATACACCACTCTTCTAAGCCTATATTTTTATCCCATTTATAGCTATCAAAACAATGGACAGATAATCACCGATTATGCTAATTGGTAGGATCATTGCAGCTACATGGTGTTAATCTCTGCCCTCCGGCAATGTGTGATCAGGTGACTGCAGTTACATAATGACATCGTAATGACCTTACTAGATGTAAAATGCTAATTTAAGGCTTTTTTTATTATTTTTTCAAAGGTTTAGATTTAAACAAAAGCGGTATATTATGTCGGGTGGGTCAGCGGTAAAGTGGTAGAAGGGTTTAAAAAGTAGTTGATTTTGTCTACCGCCAGTACAGTGGTCGAAATTAACACAATCCCGCAAGCCCTGCAGTGGTAAAATGTCTTCCAGGCTTGCTCAAATTCTGAATATCATTTAGCAGGGCTTATTCAAAAATTTGATGCCAATCTATAGTATATGAATTTGGGCTTGTTCATCCAAAAGTCTAATTTCAATGATTGCCAGTAGAGTTAACATGTCTGATTAAACTGATATATTTACATATATTTTTTGTGTACTGAAATAATCGTAGCCTATTTAGTTACAGACCACTTCTCAATAAAACAATGACAAGTTTGTAGAGTTGTTGTCATCAAAGAATACATTGTTGTTAAAGAACCTTTGTACATGTATTACTAAAGCTACTGAAAGTATAAATTTGATCATAAATGCTACTGGTAAGTTATATTTGCATGTTCGACTTATAATGGTTGTTTTGTATTGATATTTGTGTACCAAGTTTTTGTGTACTCATTATTTGTTATTATTTGTAATCGGATGAGAAACACTGATGTGTAAACCCTAATAAGTAAATAAAAATAGTATTGGGTTAGATCTACAGAAAAATGCTTATAGACTGACGAACCAGACAATTATATATCAATATTATCTTACCATTGTTTCAAAATTTTATGTTTAAAGAAATTGAAAACTATTCTTCCTATGTTATTGATGTAATCATTGAGTATTAACAATCAATTATTTTTGCCTTATTACTGTGAACGAAAAATGAGCTTTAGCCAGCACATATGATAAGAAATGGCCAAATGTGTGAGTTTGTAACCCCTTTCTTTATAGCATAAACTCATTGGGTACCAGTACTCTTCAGCGTGAGAGTCAATTGATATTCATTGGTCCTGTATTTGTTTAAATTGGAAGTATAAAACAGGAATAATGTCTGCTTCAGCTGTTCAATAAACGTATGACATACATTATTCCGAAAAGTTGTTCATGTCTTCTTCTGTTTTTCAACTACAGATATGTTTTTATCATTCATCAGACATCTTTTCAAGAATATTTTGTCCGTCCTGCTTTTAGGGTTCTTGTCCAACACTGATTATGTTTATAAATGGTGGGATTAAAGATTAACGTAGACAAGGGTTACAGCTTTCAAGCTCTAATGTAGTTCAGAAAAATAATTCTTTTACTTTGGTTGAACGCGTTAGTGACCCACTTTTGCCATTTGGAAGAAGGATTGCGATTTCAATTAGATAATTGTATTGTGAAGCACAAATTAATGCAGCCACTCTAAATCCTTTTTGGGTATTTTCTTTCGGCAAATACAGACGTGAATAGTTAATGGCGCTACATAGCACTATTCTTTGTAAATCAGATACGCCAAGAGGTTTTTTTAAGCATGATGCCAGCGATTAATGAAATAGTAGAAATATACTCTGAAAATATAAGATATGCGCAGTTTTGACTATTGTGTGCTTATTTACCCATGTATGCCCATTACTACAAGCGCTTTCAATATTTTGGATGTTTGGTTTGTTCATCTAAAGGAACTCTTCTGAATAAAGTATTTCCTTTTCTCATTGCAGCAGTGTTAAGCAGGATGGCCGAGTATCCCCCGCCAGGTGCTGTCGGGGGACCCAGGGGGCATGAAGCCACACCCGTATGGGATTCCCCACCACCCAAAGAGTTGGGGTTCAACTACTCGCCAAAACAGATAGTGGAGCCCACGTCTAGTACCCCGGACTCCATGGGGAGTGACTATTGGGTGAGTGCTTAAAACTTATATTTATTCATTTATTACATTTATTCATAATGAGCCCTGTGACCATGTTGCATTTTAGCTTGTCTGTGGTTGTATTTTCAAAAACATTGTTACGAGTTATTAACATAGCTTTAGTGTCATCATGCGAAATCTTGATCCTTGGGCATAACTAAACAATGACTCGTGAACATACTTTATACACATGTTGCCAGTTACAGAACCCACAATGCAGGTCAATAACTGCATAATCTCGCGATATTGCAGCATATATATTGTGTTATTGCAGCATATGTCTCGTGAAATTGCAGCATATTTCTCGTAATATTGCAGCGTATGTCTCGTGCTATTGCAGCATATGTCTTGTAATTTTGCAGATGTCTCGTTATATTGCGGCGTATGTCTCATGACATTGCAGTGTCTGTCTCCTGATACTATGTCAAAATAAATGCAATCTATGATTAAAGTGATATTTTACAATTTTTTGCCCGAGTTATAAAAATGTATGGAATTTACATGAAAATCTTTTAAAACACATCAAAGGGAAAGAAATATAATCCTGTTTTGTAAGGAAATTACCATGTGTTACCCATCTTGATTTTTTATTAAAGGGAGAGTAAAAGTTACACTGAAATGCTTTTTAAGATTTGCAGTTGCCTCCCTTACATTGTGATTCCCAATAATAGCACTTCAGTGACTGCCAAGTATTTCAGTGGCCTATCAGACTTACAAACCAGGAACCATTTTCAGATATGATATCAGGGACAAAGGCATATCATTACATATATATTCATTTTTTTTTTACCTATTAAAGTCTATAGTTGCTATTGTAAAATATATCAACTCTTCCGTCAATTATTAAAATTATGATGTAACTGATGAAACCAATTTTTATGTATCACTGCAGCACATGGTTGCATTATCCAACGGCCAGATTTACTGAAAAACTTCACCACACAACCCAAATAAGTTGCAATATATGCTTTGTTGACTGGGGCCTGTTGCTTCAAGAATCTTAGGAGCAATTATATACTAAAGAGAGATTTGTAACAGTGCAATACATTTGCTGAAATTCTCTAGGAATTCTGATAACATTGTCCTGTGAGCTTTATGAGATCATACCTTGCCCTGGGGGTGACAGTAAATGTGTCAGTGACAGAAAAAATTGTAATTTTCTACTTTTCGAACACTTTTAACGTCTGTGAAATGAAGTGCTTGTAATTGAAAAGAAATCTGTTTAACACGTTTATGTTACTCTGATAAGCAAGAAATGGTTGTATTTTTTCCCCTTAAATATGCCAGAAATGCGAAATGGGTTTTGAATAAAACATCGAAATTAGAAAGGTAATGATATGTTAATGGGCTTTTATTTGATGGCAGTTGATATTTAAAGCAACTAAGACAACAGATGGTCCCAATCAACAAATACAATATTTCTTCAAAACGAGCCTAGAAATGTGTGTGTGAGCTAGTATGCGGCAGCAAATACATCATTCTACATTATTAAAAGAATAAACGCAAAAATCATAAACTGAGTGTTTATAGCATGATGAGTAAATAATTATACCAATGTTTTTTTTAAATTTAACGGGATATGTGTGGTAGACAAACGCAGTAAATCAAATGGAAAAAAATGGTCGTGTCATAAGCGATGTGACACATCTGTAAGTAAGATTTAATGCGTTGTAAATACACATCAATATTTTTTCTTGCAATTGTATCATCTGATGCTTAGTCCCTTTAAATTTTTATTTGTTACAAATATGTTCAAAATGATTTAGTTACGCTTAAAAGACTTTTTAAAGAACCTTTTAATAAAAAAGTCCTAAACAATTGAAAATTTAAAACAGGGACATTCAGCATTTTCTTGAACAAGCACAAATACTTATTAATGGTCATATAATTTTAGATTTTGAACAACCCGGATTATATGATAAATTACAAAGCAAACCCAGCAGTGATTCGGGTCTTTTGGGCTGGTGCTAATTTCGCAATATTTTTTTGGCATCAGAATTTTATCCTTATAAATCTCTAACGATAAGAATTGATTTAATGTTCTTGGTTCAAGAGTTTAAACCAAAATAATGTATACTAATGTTATGCAATCTCATTTGCTTGCAGCGGTAGTAAATCTAAAATGACTTGCAAACTGCAGTATAATCAGTATCAGTAATTGAAATCCTCCTGACACCTCTTGTTCAGATTTTAAATTTGATCAGTGAAACTAACATTACTTTTCATATCTTTTTTTTCATTAGATCATGCCGGTTTTTTATTGCTTTTTGCAGATATTTTGTTATAATTATTGCCACATTTTTTATTAGGGATGGCAACGAGTACCCGAGTACTCGATCGAACGTCCGAGTACTCGAGTACCAAATCACTACTCGAGTACTCGGAAAAAAAAAAAAAATCTATTAAAATCACCAAATACACGATTTACACACAAAATATCAGATCTGGTTAGTTGCCAAGAGGACAATTTACGGTCCCTCTAATTCCCGCTGTGTACACAATTGACCTCAATCAATTAGTTGACAGTTGTTATGATAGTTGCAAACTGTCAACAAAGGACCCTTATTTCAAATTAGCACTGATGTCAATTATCGAAGTTTTGATAGCGGTACTTTCACCTACACAATTCGACCGTTACGAGAATTGATTTTTTAATGGGCGCATTTTAAGTATTTTTTCAATGATTATCACAATTGATTGGTTGATATTAAATCAAGAATTATGAATATTAATGAGGTAAACAACAATTACACAGTACAAAAAACTATAATTTAAAAAAAAAATAATTGTAGAGTAAACAACTCAACAACTGAACTTCGTATTGAATATTTTTATGTATGCTATTAATTTTCGTTCATTGTAATTCTCATTGTTGTTCATTTCTGCAGTGCATTCTTGTATAAAATGAAACGAATAAGACAAATTAAAAGCCTGAAACAACATTTGTTTCCTTTTTATATCATTTTTTGTTAAAATAGTAAAAATACGTAATGAAAGTTTACTTTAAAGGTGAAAATGACCAATAATACGACCAATGCACAATATACGTCATTAACGATACATGTATACACAATCTTGTCTTTGCGAACACATATTCAATTTTTCCGATCAAACGACCGTCCGAGTACTCGAGTATTAATTTTACTACTCGTTGCCATCCCTATTTTTTATCAATGCTGGAGGCATGGTTCGTTATCTGAACTATCAGCTTTGGTTTTTTTCAATGTTTATACACATAAAATTTGATGTGTGGACTAGTCAAATTAGAAAAAGATATGTTTTTTAAAGTAAATACTGCCCATTTATGCAGAAACTGCAATTATTATCCAATAAAGTTGTGAATATTTATCTGACTGCAGCATATTTAATCATATGCCCCTGATCGCTTGTCTGCAATGTGTGAAAGTTAAGGGAGGTTGGGGTTTTCCCACTCTCAGGAGATTTGTTTTCTCTGAGAAATACAGTTTAAAGTCCATTGAATTACTGATTTCTGCCTAAAGCTATAACACTATTGTGAAGTGACATCATATCATTGGTTTGAAGATCTGTATTTCACGTTGTCATAATAATGCAACACAAACATGTCAGGTGACGTGCAAGGACAAATTTTTTAAAGTCAATGATGTATTTCTAAATTGTTTACATGAGTGAATTATTCAAATATCCCATATGCTGTATGATGTAGACCCAGAGCGAGATCACTCTTTTTTGAAGTGCTTTAAGGGCCTGAGAATGTATTTGTCATATTGATTCAAAGACTGTCTTTGTGAGTATTGATTTGATCGGTCTGAGGCCTTGATGTGTTAACAGGTATTTGTTGATATTTAAATTCCATATTAGCCCATATTGAGAATTTCTTTAGCGTCTTTGAAAAGGTGGCGTTCATTACAAGGCATTTTCATTTGAGGAATCGGGTTGAATTAAGGGACATTGGTTCGTCTTTTCTTCCATAAAGAAATGAATTGTCGGCAATTATTGAGTATGGCTTTTTGATTTTCTTTGCAAAATGAAAACAGTGTTTAGAGGTCAATTTTTAAAATGTCAATACATTGATTGCCATTTGTCAAACTAGAGCTTAGTTTTAAAGTAATTAAACTATATAGTTTTCAATTATTATACTTCCATATTTATCAAATTTCTTAATCTTATGGATTGATATGTCATTTTATGAAGATAAATAGATTTGTATTCTAAACATACTGTTATCAAGGTTGAAAACTAGGCTGTCAGATAATAGAACAATTTTATTTCAATGCCATGATGAAATTCTTAATGGGTGACTTATATGTTCATATAATGATGCTTTAATTTTCCTAATTCCATAATGTGAATCAATGCAATGATGTACATCTTATATCTCAGAAAAAAGCTCCAATTTTTATTCAAGACAAAAAAAAAATCATTGATTATATTCTCTGAAAATGGAAAATTATTTATGGAGGGAAAAAATTCACAGAGTTAAAAGTGAATAATTGAAAAAGTATAAATGAATAGGATGGAAAATGTTGTCAAAGGGAGAGCATTAATGAATGGGAATCAAAATGGTTTACAAAGGGAGAGCATTAATAAATGTTGGCACTCAAAGGGAGAGCACTAATGAATGTTGGCACACAAAGGGAGAGCACTAATGAATATTGGCACACAAAGGGAGAGCACTAATGAATGTTGGCATACAAAAGGGAGGGCACCAATGAATGTTGGCATACAAAAGGAAGAGCATTAATGAATGTTGGCACACAAAAGGAAGAGCATTAATGAATGTTTGCACACAAAAGGGAGAGCACTTATGAATGTTGGCATACAAAAGGAAGAGCATTAATGAATGTTGGCACACAAAAGGGAGAGCACTAATGAATGTTGGCATACAAAAGGAAGAGCATTAATGAATGTTGGCACACACAGGGAGAGCACTAATGAATGTTGGCACACAAAAGGGAGAGCACTAATGAATGTTGGCATACAAATGGGAGAGCACAATTGAACAGGATAGAAAATTGTCCACAAAGGGAGAGTATTAATGAACAGGATGCAAAAAGGTTGACTAAAAGAGAGCATTAATGAAGGGTTTTTGGGCTCCCGGGAACCTGTGGTTCATGTACTGTTTATTTTTTACAAGCCCTGGACCTCATAGACAAACTGGCTGCATGCCATCAGCTTTCATGTAATAGGGAACCTGTGGTTCATGTAAACAGGATTGAAAATGGCCCACGAAGGGAGAGCATTAATAAACAGGATTGAAAATGGTCCACAAAGGGAGAGCATTAATGAACAGAATGTGAATGGCCGACAAAGGGAGAGCATTTATGAATGGGATTGAAAATGATTTACAAAGAGAGAGCATTTATGAATGTTGGCCCACAAGGGGAGAGCATAAATGAATGGGATGGAAAATGGTTCACAAAGGGAGAGCATTAATGAACAGGATGTGAATGGTCCACAAAGGAATAGAACAAGGTGACATGGAGAAGTATCCTAGATATTTGTTTCCATTAAGTAAATGGTAAGAAGCATGAAAAAATGGACTGTTAGTAAAGTTCATCTGAACTAAATGGTTGAAGAGGGACATATTTAAAATTTGTCAAACTACTTGAACATATGCCAGATGTTTTAGTGGTATTCAATAGTTCTAAGTGGAAGTATCTTTATTCATTTTACCACAGTAAAAGCAAACAAAGAGTGAGTATGAGTATTAAGGTGTAGAGCTGAATTTTCTGTTTTCATTTTGTGTCCGACTTTATGAGAAGTGCTGATGCCATCGGACATACATGACAATCCTGGCATTGTTTTTTTCTTGATTTCCATAAGAATTAGTCTGTAACAAACTTTATCATATTATATTGTATTCTTATTTATAAAACATAAAATTGTTAATTAAGGGGCCATACCTCTTGTCCAACTGAATAATATGTCAGGTCTGGGTCAAGTTTAATATATTGAGTGCAACACAAGAGCTTACACACCAGATTTCTATAATTATTTTAAGACAACTACAGGGACAAACCCAGGAGTCAAAAATTCACTGGGAGTTTAAATTAATGTATATGCTCATGATCCCACCCTTGTTTATACCAACATTTTATCAATGATTACATAATTAAGAGTACAAGACTAATCAGAGCCATCGTCAACTTGCAGTCATGGAAAGAATGGTTAATTTACAGCTAGAAGTTCACAGTTATGGCCCTTGACAAAAAATATGACTTTTTGTTGTATCTTTCCTACTCAAAAAGCAACATTCTTAATGTGGCCAAAATGTATTAAGGCATCCAGTGTCTGAGGTCACATTTATAGTCTCATCAGATTGTCTGCACGACATGGTGGCATGGATCCGTCAAGAGCTTATGAGAACAATATTTGTAACATTATGGAACAGTAAATGTGCTTAGTTAATTAATTATTTCAGGGGGTGAAACACTGGGAACTGTTCTACTGGTATAGATTTTTCCAATATGACCCTATACCACACTTAGAACAATCTGGAAGTTTAATAGCAAAAAAAACTTAATTTAGCAAACCTTGCATTTAAGTGTTGCTATGTAGTTGTTACGTAAAATAATAGATAAGAAGATTTCACTGTACCTCATATAGACACATACCATAGTGAGCTTTCTTTATTACTTTAAATTACCTTAAATTTAAACTTAAATATTCCGTATTCAAATTGCGTCATTGTGAGTGTCGCAGGGGCTTTTAAACGTAAGAGTGTTATGTTGTTTACTTAAACATCTGTCTGAGGCTATTGGAGATGTTCGAAAGATATGAAAAGAAATATTAATATGTTGTATTGAATTATTCAAAAGAGATTTATTGTTATGATAAAAGGTTGAGAAGAGTTAAATGATGTCACTTATTGCCGTAAATATAGAATTAATCAATATGTGACAATGGGAGATTTTCACTTCAGTGTAGTATATGGAGAATTATCGGCCTAGCGAACAGTCATAGTGTGTGTGTGTGTGTATGCATGCATGATAGAAACAGCTATGTGTATATAGGTAATGTTAGGCTCTCCACTGTAACTGAACAGTCAGTCTTACACTGGGAATTAAAAGTATTGGTTATTTACTCCGACGTTATAAATTCTGATAGTGTTGATTTAACTGTTACTAGTATAATCTTTGTGTGTTTTGAACATCTTTGGGAGTAAAAAAACCTGTTACCGCCTTTATCATGGGTTTAAAGTCTGAGAAAATTGGATTTGTCGAACTGCTTGTGTCATATGCCAATCCCACAGAATAAGGAAAGAAATTGGAAAAAAGGCAGCACAATGGAATACACCATGGACTGGCTGTCTAATGATGTCTGCGAAGGCTTCGCTAATGTAGACATCAGCTGTACGAATTCTTATTCTAGCACCATGTATAAGCCAAACAACATGTCGCCAGTATATGACGAGGCGGGGAAAATATATCAGGGTGTCAACTATGGCAGTCGTGGAGGTCAGGATGCCAGTGTGACATCCAACGGAATGAATATGAATGGGGTCGTAGATATACCAGATGGAAGTAACAGTGTCATACCTAGTGGAAGAAATAACGGTATATTACATGATGGAAATATGAACGGCATCATGCCTAAAAATGGAAAAATCAATGAAAACATGTGTTTAATGAACGGAAATATGTACAGTCACGAGCAGTGGGGAAGTACAACTACTCAAAGTAAGAAATATTGCAGGGAGGATCTAAAGCCGACCATAGAAATGTTGAACGGCAACGTCAACATGGCCGACAGCTCAACGTCAG
The DNA here is from genome assembly GCF_026914265.1 of Mya arenaria. NCBI lineage: Eukaryota > Metazoa > Mollusca > Bivalvia > Myida > Myidae > Mya > Mya arenaria. Next base: position 63,213,617 of record NC_069133.1, on the reverse strand, counting down.
ACACATCATTATACATGGAAAATTACAGCGTAAGTCATGGCAAGAATTAAGAATTCTTTCGGATTGTTCAAAATTCTTGCTACTGTCTTTGGCGGATACAATCTTGCTTAGAAATTCAGTGAATTTTGTTTGGTATTATTGCTTGTTTTTTTTTGAAATTCTTATTAAAATCTTCCAGTAAATAGAAATTCAGTCACGGAGGTTGGATTACAATTCAAAATTTCTCCTTTTGATGAAGTCCTTCTCTCTGTTAATAGAATTTATTCTGGGGAGAACATTTTATTTCATAACTTCTTCAATCTTATCCAGAGTAAAAATTTTAGTGTATTTTTTTTAATACTTACATTCACCGACATATTTACAATGCCTTGCAAAACTAATAAAATTGTGGTTTTCTCTGCCATTGAGATTTATTGGAGTGTGTTCGAATACAATTTATGTCTGATATTTATAATTCTTTGTTTGCTCAAGGGATTCCATTATCCTTTAAAGACCACAATATTACTTGGATGAAAATATGCGTAGGTGTTGTTGATAGTGATATCTACAGATTTAGTTGAAGGGATGAATATTATAGCCATGTTTTATAACTGACCATGACTAAGCTACCTTGTTCATATATCAGACCATGAAAGATTCAAAAACGGTCATCAAGTGAAAAATGACTGATATAGAGCTGAGCTTAAAAATGGCCTTGGATCTTATCTTATCATGAAATCTGGGCTATATTTGGGGATTAGTTTGTAGCTATATTGAAATTTTCTCATCTGCAAGACAGTACCTGTTACCCTTTCTTTTAAGAGCTTACTTGCTAAGGTTATATTTGCAAACATATACTTTTAACAACTGCAGCCCCTTTTCCTAGTACCTTGGAGTGGTTTTTGGGCAGATGGTCTCGTGGTGTTTATTTTCATGTTACGGACACCAAATTAGCTGTTACCATTTGCTGCCCTAAAGCCAGAAATGGTGTCTTTTTTGAGAGGCCTTGAGATTGTGCCCCATAGTAGAGCTCATTCCAACAACATTGATCCTGCCTTTGATAGAGTGAGGCCCTGTTTGGGGTTCAAACCATGGACATTGATCCTTCCTTTAGATACATTGAGGCCCTGTTGGGGGCTCAAACCGAGGACTTTTATCCTGCCTTATACATAGAATGAGGCCCTGGTGGGGCTCAAACCAAGGACATTGATCCTGCCTTACAGATAGAGTGAGGCCCTGGTAGGGCTCAAACTAAGGACATTGATCCTGCCTTATAGATACAGTGAGGCCCTGGTGGGGCTCAAACTAAGTACATTGATCCTGCCTTATAGATAGAGTAAGGCCCTGGTGGGGCTCAAACCAAGGACATTGATCCTGCCTTATAGATACAGTGAGGCCCTGGTGGGGCTCAAACTAAGGACATTGATCCTGCCTTATAGATACAGTAAGGCCCTGGTGGGGCTCAAACCAAGGACATTGATCCTGCCTTATAGATAGAGTGAGGCCCTGGTGGTGCTTAAACCATGAACATTGTTCCTTCCTTAAGATACATTGAGGCCCTGCTGGGGGCTCAAACCAAGGACTTTTATCCTGCCTTATAGATACAGTGAGGCCCTGGAGTGGTTCAAACCAAAGACATTGATCCTGTCTTAGATGCAGCAAGGCCAGGAACATCTATTCATAAATCAAAGCTCTGATACTGCTGAACGGCATGAGCGATGATTTCTTCTATTGGATATTCAAAATATGAATGATAACATTGCACTCACCACTACCACTGTTTTAAAACAGAGCGGTTTTAAGTCCAATATGATTTAAAACAATTATCGTGGGGAGGTAGGGTAACAGTATTGTTTGTGTGTTTTTCGGTTGCTGGAGCTGTGGAGGGTTGTATATCGACTTTGACACAATTAATTATTCACACTCACTTCGGATCATCAAATATATATTGATATTTATAGAATATCCAATCAAGTTCTATTTCTTGAAACACATAAAAAATGACAGGATAATCGCTAAATTATAAAGAATCAAGCATATTAACTTATGAAAATCCTTAAAATTGGTCCAAACAATAAATGTGGTTATCATGGTTCCGCGCACACACAGTCCTATGGCATGTCATAAACCATGAACCAATATTAAATTATTTACCCTGCAGTTATGACACAGCTGGAGGGGCCCATAAACCAATCGCGATCAGTCCAATTAAATGTTACAGATGCACTCATACTCCCGAATAAGATTTACCACAATAAATATTACAAATGTTTTAATATACCAAAAAGGATGAATAAATGTCGAAGACAACAGTTCTCCTGAAGGGTACTGAGTTTATTTTGAAATTGTGCAGAAAACACAGTATTTCTACCTTATGAGACGATAGAAGATCACAGTAAATCTTTTTGCACTCACCAATCACTTTATATTTTTGCGTATTCAGCTATTTAATACACGGTTACAATCTTGTTATTAGTAATTAATATTTTCCATAAATGCATTATTTTCTAAGTAGTTAAAGGTTTATCACTCAAAATAAATGTTTGTTAAACATGTGTTATAATGTATTGATTTTGAATAAGAGTGTCACTTTAAAAAAGGACTAAGATTGACATGATTTAACTATTCTTAAACGGAAATATGCATTTGAAAAAACATGTTATGAACTGTCAATTTCCCACATGTCAAATTAATCAGATAATTTGAAATTTGTGTACATGTTAATTAAGTATCGTTAGACTGATAGATACCATATAGCTGTCCCTTCTTATTTCAATATACCAAGGGTTTATAAATAAATCCTGAATAAAGAACCACAATGAAATATTCGTCTCTGTGGCCTAATGGTGTGAGGCATTCGACTACGTAGCGGGAGGTCGAAGGTTCTAGTCTCACCTGGGGCTTGTTCTGACATGGCCAGTTGATGACCCAGCAGCTAATTAAATTTAGGGGTACCTACCAGGCGCCTGGCAAATGAGATAAGAAATGGGGTTAAGATGTTCCCGAACGTAGGTGTCTCATAAGCCCAACGTGCTGGCCCTTAACTGAGCGGGGTGACACTATAATAAACAAACACTTTACTTTATTCGTGAACATTAAAAAAGAATTGAAAGACATATTTTCAGCTTTACAGGAACTGGGAAGATATATATTTATAAATAAATGAGCTTTATACACCTGAAAAAATATTTTTCTCTTGTATGGATTCTGTATGAGCCTATTTTCATTGTTGGATATACTCAGGCATGGCAAAATTTCATTATTGCAGCCATAGTGGAATTGAAGGTATAAGAACAAAATATGCAGTATACCGGTACTGTCAGTTAATCATCACACAAGAAGATTGAAAAGTTTGTACATGCCATGTTTCTGAGAGGCTTAACAGGGAATTTTGGTCTTATTTCCAGGGGATTTTGATATTACACCAGATATTTGATATTTACGCAGCTCATTTAGCACAATATCTTCATTTTTCATTTTAAAATAAATACAGAAACACCCTCTTATTTCATTTTTTTTAGACGTAGTAGTATTAAAATGGCATGTATGAAAGTTGGACTCTAGTACCGTACTTTCCCGACTATAAGGCGATCCGCTTATAAGACGACCCCCCTACTTTGCCCATGAAATCTGGTGTTTTTGTCTTGACTCGTTTATAAGACGGGGTAGATTTTTAAAGCAAATCCAGCACTTGAAATTCTCCAAGTCTGTGATAATGTTCAAGCGCAACAGTCAAATATCAACTTAATTTGCTTGGGATTATTTATTTTTATTTTCCAATGGTATGGTATGTTTGAACCAGCCTATACACAATTTTGGGATTTAAGTGGGTTCATATGTATTTGATTGATCTATTTAAATACAAACCATTGCAGTGCATCTTTGATCTTTTCACAGCTCTGCTGTGACGTCACAAATTGTACTGTTTGATCTGCAGCAGACAAACAGAACAAATTCCATTACATGTGTTAATGAGTTATATTTTCGCAGTTGATGGGACTTAAATTTTGAGTAATAAATAATAACCTTTGATGATTGCGGATAAATTAATGTAACGGTTAATGAAATATGTATTGAAATCTGCTAGTTACATGCATACGTGCATGATATATGCAAAGCCTTATAGTTAGGAAAAAGTAAGTTTTATTTACGACATAGAAAAAATAACAATGCTTTTTAAAAAAAAAAATTGTCAAAATATTTTTATCATAAAGGTAACAAAATATGTCTCCTGTGAAAAACAACGTATTTGGACCGATAACATGTGTTATATTCAGGGGCGTATCTTGATGAAAATATATGTGTAGGCCACGTTTTAGGGGGCACGCGGGGATTTTGCTTAGCTAGGTGATTATAGGTGCATTTTGGCGTATATTTCGTTGTTGTAAAAAACATTAAAGAGAGCAACAATATCATTATGGTTTACTTTAAATTAGTTTTGTACGTATATAAGCTAAAGAAGACAGGCCATAGAAGTAAAACATTGAATATTGTATTTATTAAATTTCACTCTATATTAATGCATTTTGTTACCAAAATTTAAGTGATTTAAGTTAACTATATGTTTATTTGCACAAACAATGCCATATATATATATATATATATATATATATATATATATATATATATATATATATATATATGTGTGTAAATATAATGTCGCTTTCTACAGCACAGTTGACTTTCCGGTATCATTAAAAATACCTCTAGCTTCCGGTATTTTCGCAACTCAAACACATTGATAACGCGGTCATCATCTATGATCATACTCTTGTGGCTGTGAATTTGGGCCAAGGATGACAACCGGTTGCTTTTCATTGTCGTTCGCAGGAAGTTTTTTTATTCATTTCATTCTACTTAATGACCTTTCACAAAGAAGCTGATGTAGGTGGCATAGTAAGTAGAACCTCGAATATTGTAAATATGCTAGGTTACAGGTCCCTGTTGGTCTGCTAATTGGTATCTTGTAGTCAAGATAAACTTGCGGCTGCCATACTCCATCTCACATTCCATTCTGTTTTAAATGTGTCAAATGTTTCGTGGCGATCAGGGGCCTTAGCAGCATAAATTGATGGCAGCATGTCATCCTTTCCAGTTTTGAAGGCAATACATGTTGTGCACTGTATCTGTCTTTGAAGACAATGAACAAGGTTATTCTGAAGTAGTCAGATGGTGTTTGCACCTCAGGATTTTCTCCGTTTTGTTGTCGACCTACTCTTCTTGGCATTGATGGTTGAATGTCTAAACCTGAGCTTATATCCGTTGCTATCATGTACATTCCATTCTACACATCAGGTTTCAAGTGCGTGGACCACTACGGGGAACGCATTTTGAAACGTTTCGAGTGCGCCCGCATGTCTGAACCATCGTGTCTCACATAACGAGCGAAGCTTAGTGCGCCGATTCATTTCCTCTTTCGTTGCGACTTCTCTAGAAAGCTCGTCCTGGAACGCTGCTAGACGATTTGCTGAAACTTGAACAAGAATCCAATGTCCTGAACTGTGTCCATCATAGTTCAGACACCCGGATGGAAACTGGTACCGGAGGCATGATTGCCAAGTTCCTTCTAGCATTGTTGTTTGGTATCTTCATCTATTGAAGTCCAAGTGAGACTATCGAAAAGAGGATACGTAGGAGTATGTTTGGCAATATTGGCGCCAGACCGTTTACAATTTCAAATAATAAAGCGCCCGTAAAATTTAACCAAGCCGATTGGAAATGTTTAATGCACGGCGTAAACGCGCAGACTACTGATATGCAACTTCTGATTAATTATATACGAAACATTAACGTCGCGTGAAAATGTACTTTAGATCGAAGGAAAATGATACATTTGAAATACAGGTTTCCTATATATTAAAGCGCATTTGTCAGAATTTCATATTTAGCTCCTCACCCTCCTATGCCTTCAGTTTTTATTGCAGATTTGGCATTTTTATTTTTTGCGGGTTTTTTTCTGAAAATGTGTAGGCCGCGGCCTACACGGCCTATAGGAAGCTACGCCCCTGATATTGAGTGTTCATCGTAGCGAAACAAAGCAGATCTATGGTCATCTTAATCCGATGCGTGTAATCGTGTCACTTTTATTGGGGTGTCATCCACAGACAATAAATCAGTCAGTTGAATACCTTATGTTGAATATTCCTGATTATGACTCTATTCTTTATGAAATTCTTATAGACTCGCCTATAAGACGGGCCCCCTACTTTAAGGTTCAAAATCAGGACCAAATTTCTCCGTCTTATAGTCGAGAAAATACGGTATGTATGTATGTATTTTGTTTAGACCTTGTGGTCAAGGAAAACCCGTGAAAGTGCAAGCACTTATTTCCAAGGGGGTCCATTGTTTTTGCTGAAGGGACAGCACGCTGAAGAGAGGATGGTGGGATACAAGGAAGTCCGGGTGCGATACCTTAACATTTTTTTTCGAAGAGACCCCTTGGTTCTTTTACATGCTCAGTGTAAAGCACCGATACACGGGGTACAACTTTCCTGGGTTAAACCAGTACTGAGTACACCAGTTTTCCAAGCACCACCCTTTAAATGCCAAGCGCCAGGCAAGGGAGCTACTTGTACCAACTTTTAACGTCTTTTGGTATGACGCGGCCAGGGATCAAACCCAAGACCTCCCACTCCGTAGGTGGTATCTTAACCACTAGGCCACCGAGACGGTCATATATAGAACTAGGATATGGCATGACGTGGCATGATGAAAGTTGGACTTAGTTGAGGATATGGCATGTATGAAAGTTGGACTTAGTTGAGGATATGGCATGTATGTAAGTTGGACTTAGTTGAGGATATGGCATGTATGAAAGTTGGACTTAGTTGATGATATGGCATGTATGAAGGTTTGACTCTTGTTTCACATTGGTTGTTGACAGAATATCTGATTTCAATTGTCTTTGTAAGACTCTATTTCATTGGCTAAAGGCCATCTGCATTTCTTTAAATAGAAAACAGCGGAAAGTCTCTGATTGGCTGGAATTTTCGCTATTTGTGCTCAGAATCGGGGCAACAATAAACACAAGTGCTGGCGTGAGACCACAGTTATTTTTACTTTATGTTTCATATAGACACTAACCTGACTTTTGACTTTATACACATCCCAATTGAAAAACAAGGACATGGCATCTCTGGAACAATTCAAGACACAAAATATAATCACAAGAAAGCACCATGTTGACCATTGACCTGACTGTCAAAATTGAGTTCAAATACATAACCCTTCCGCCAAGGAGTCAATCGGCTACAAACAACTAATTTTCCGACTTCCACAAGCTATGATTTTTCCAATATTTACACTGAAAACTATCAATTTCTGCAATAGAGTGTCAAATTCATTCAACATTTTTTGCTTCTTTTTCATTCAAATTTAATTAAATATTGATACTTGAACACAAGCACTCTTTTTTCTGTATTAACATCCGGATCTTGGTTAACGGGGGGCAGATAACTGTGGTCAAGTCTTGAGCCTGTTGTAAGCATAGCTATGGTGTAAGAGAATAGTTTATAGGAGTTTTCCCTCTCATATCCGTGTAGAGATAAGTGTGTTTACTGTTAAAATACGCAAACTATTACACATTCTTATTTCAGAATGAACTTATTTTGTAAATAAAACATTATTCCAGGTATGTTTCACAAACAGTTTCTATTGAGATCTGCTTCTTTAGTGTATGATTTTCGACTCCACATGGACTCAGTTGAATTTTGTGGTCTTTAACAAAAGTCTTGAGGTATTAGCCTCAAGCCTTAAAACTCATTCTTCTGTGTCCACATGACTTTGATTCTGATGTCATATAAATAAAAAATATAGTCTCTTGAGTTACATTTTAATATTATATAATTATGCAGCTTGAATTGAGAAAATAAAGTATTTGATTTCCACTTTGAGTATCAGTTTTACAATTAATGTCTCACATTTGTAAGTTTAACCAAAGAATGATTATTAGTTTAACTTGATACATTTACAAAAACAAAGTTCTTAAATTTTCCAAAATATCCATGTTCATTTATTATGATGTTTCTTCCATTTATTATTATCTTTCTTACAAACATGTAAAGACAACATTCAAGTTAGACAGTATACTAACTCTGACATGTCAGCAACATGGATTACATTTGGTTGAATTTAAAAGTTATAAAGAATTGATTGCTTTGGTGCATTTGAACATGAAAACAGGCATCATCAGTAATATGTTTGGTAATGACAGTTAAAATACTCTCAACAACTCATGGGACAGTTCTAATCTATAATTATTCTCTTTGAAAATATCTTGGCTTATACAACATTGATTATAAAACATTAAATAATTCATTATATTGAATGGCATCTCCTTTAAGTCCATCTCAGAGGTCTTGTTGTGCCAGGGAGCGTCTTTAAATAAAGATGATGATCTTTTAGCGTAAGGAAAAGTCTTTGCACAAATGATTGTCTTTTTGTGCGAGGGAACGTCTTTTTGTGCATGGAAGGATCTCTTTTTTGCAAAGGAATGTATTTTTGTGCGAGGGAGGGTCTTTTTGTGCGAGGGAGTGTCTTTTTGTGCGAGGGAGCCTCTTTTTACGCGAGGGAGCGTTTTTTTGTGCAAGGTAGCGTCTTTTCACGCGAGGGAGCATCTTTTTGTGCTAGGGAGCGTTGTTTTTTTTTATAGGGAGCGTCTATTTAAGCAAGAGTCATGCAGTCTTTTTGTGAGAGGGTGCTTTCAAAGAGCTTTTTTCCGCTTTCCTTAAGACAGCACTTTTTGTTGCAATAGTTTTTGGAGATCTTTCATGGCATTGCTTTTGGGTCACTAGGGTCATAGTCAATGTTACTAAAAAATGAAAAATGGTTGAAACTGAATATCTTTAGCTTCGGCTGACATATTGTGACCAAAATTGGCATGTAGGAAGAGTAGGTTTAAGAAAGAAATTCAGAGAACATTCATATATGCAATAGTATACAAAAGTATAAATACAAGGATTGGGCTGGAAGAAGAGCCCTTTCAAATTATAGACATGACCTTACAAAGAAATGTGCATTTCTATGGACAGTTCATTTGAAAAGTATGTTATAGTAGTAATATCGATTATGAATTTGTTTCAATATTTTATGTTACAAAGCTTGCTTTAACATACACAAAAACAAAGAACACTTTCCCCAAATTAATGCTTTGATAAATGAGCTAATTTTGTTGAAGAACGTGAAACTTCTCTTATGTTGCCTGTTTTTTAATGAAATTGGAAACTGTATGTCAGTATGTGCAGATGTTACGTATCAGTTAACGTATTAATAATCATATTTTTAAAAGTTGATGTAGCAGCTGAATTCATAAACTTATACCAGTAATGTCTAGTACTTTTCATCACCAGTTATCACTCAATTAGAGTACTTAATTATGCCCCCACAAAGTGGCGGCATATAGGGTTGCCCTTGTCCTTACGTACGTCTGTCTGTCTGTACGTACGTACGTCCCGAAGATTGTTTTCCGATCTAATTCTTGAAAACCGTTTGTCCAATCCTCACCAAACTTTAAACACATGTTTGTGACCATAATATCTTGATCAAGTTCCTTAGCCATGGAAATCGCTTTTGTCATTTAGGAGTTACGGCCCTTTATTTGCAAAAAAAGACTTGAAAAATACGTCCCGAAGATTGTTTCCGATCTAATTCTTGAAAACTGTTTGTCCAATCCTCACCAAACTTTAAACACATGTTTGTGACCATAATATCTTGATCAAGTTCGATAGTCATGGAAATCGCTTTAGTCATTTAGGAGTTACGGCCCTTTTTTGCCAAAAATACTTCAAAAATATATGTTTCCAATCTAATTCTTGAAAAGTATGTGTCCAATCCTCACCAAACTTTACATACATGATTGTGACCATAATATCTTGATCAAGTTCGATAGCCATGGAAATCGCTTTAATCATTTAGGAGTTAGGGCCCTTTATTTCCCAACAATACTTAAAAAATATCATCTCGATGTAAATGAGATGTGGATCCAACAAGTTTTTTCCTGCCTGAATGGCGCCATATAACCTATACAGTCTTGCGATGCCGTAAAACCCAACTCAACTCAACTTATCCTATATGTGCAGATTATCCTGAATAATCATTATGGCTTATTTTCTGTGACAAAAAATCGAAGTGGGGGCATCCGTGTCCTATGGACACATTTCTAGTTTTTTAATTGACCCAGGTCTTAGCCAATCATATTGCTTAGAATCCTTCACTTTAATTGATACACTGCCTTGCAGAGAATTATTCAGATGCTTTGAAAAATATCTTTGGAACACACTGACTCACAGACCTTAGATTTATTTAAGAACTTGACACACTGTCTCCAAGCCAATCAAAGACCTCAGACTTCTGTGAATCTTTCATATGACCTTCTTCCAGCCAATCACAGACCATAGATTTCTGTAAGTGTTTCACACACAGCATCAGCCAATCACAGACCTCAGATTTCTGTTAGTGTTTCATAAACAGCATCAGCCAATCACAGACCTCAGATTTCTGTTTTGGTTTAACACTGCATCAACCAGTAACTTACATCAGATTTCTGTTAATGTTCTGTACACAGTATCAGCCTCTCACAGATCACACATTTCAGTTAGTGTTTGGTACACAGCATCAGCCTATCACATACCTCAAATTTCTGAAAGTGTTTGACACACAGCATCAGCCTATCAAAGACCTCAAATTTCTATCTGTGTTTGACATATGGCATTGGCAGAAGACCATACTTGTCATCTTCGATAGCCTGTTGTTTTCTGGTTAAGTTTGAAATTTTATGAAACACACTAAAATCAATTGCTGTTAAACTTAAGTTTTTTTCTACCATTGGAATTTGAATATCAACATGTATATCTATCATAACAAATTGAAATTTCATGGCTTTCTATGTGGTTTTAAATCTATCTTTGCAGTTTTACTTAGTACAGTTTTTATGCCCCCAAAGGTGGGCATATTAAAATCGCACCGTCCGTCCGTCTGTCCGTCCGTCCTTCCGTCCGTCCGTGTGTCCGGCTCAATAACTCGTGTCCGGGCTGTAACTTTCCCTTGTATGGATAGATTTAAAATAACTTGCCACATGTGTTCGGCATACCAAGATGACGTGTCACGTGCAAGAACCGTGTCCCTACCTCTAAGGTCAAGGTCACACTTAGGTGTTTATTCACAATGGAATGCTGCATATAAGGACATATAGTATAGGTTGTCGTGTCCGGGCTGTAACTTTCCCTTGTATGGACAGATTTTAAAATAACTTGCCACATGTGTTTGACATGCCAAGACGACGTGTCGCGTGCAAGAACCGTGTCCCTACCTCTAAGGTCAAGGTCACACATAGGTCTTTATTCACAAAGGAATGCTGCATATAAGGACATGGAGTATAGGTTGTCGTGTCCGGGGTGTAACTTTCCCTTGTATGGACAGATTTTAAAATAACTTGCCACATGAGTTTGGCATACCAAGTTCAGAGACAATTTAAAATAACTTGCCATATGTATTTGTTTGATCTTTAACTTTTTATGTACTGGCCTTGTTCATAGGTCAATGTCACGTTCGGGGGCATTCGTCACATACTGTGACAGCTCTTGTTCTTGTTAACATTCTATTCCTAAAGTAAACTAGGCATGATGCCATAGTTGTTATGCTGCCTTTGTCTGTTTTTTGTTAAACTATATCTTGTTCCATAAAACTGAGGGGAAAGGAGCTATCTTATTATTACCAATAATTCTAAATAACAATTTGGCTTTGTTCCATTGTAACATACAGTTTGTTTCTTGTATTTTATTTGTTTGCATAGATGATGCACTAATTGGTACACTATGTACGACTTCTTTGTAGCTGTTAAATATTTAACTATGAAACTTGGTATACATGTAAAGGCATTATATTGTTGTACAGCAAGTCCCATCACTCTCGTTAAACAGCAAGTCCCATCACTCTCATTATACAGCAAGTCTCGTCACTCTCATTATACAGCAAGTCCCGTCACTCTTGTTATACAGCAAGTCCCATTACTCTCTTTATACAGCAAGTCCCATCACTCTTGTTGTACAGCAAGTCCCATCACTCTCGTTAAACAGCAAGTCCCATCACTCACGTTATACAGCAAGTCCCATCACTCTTGTTATACAGCAAGTCTCGTCACTCTCATTATACAGCAAGTCCCGTCACTCTTGTTATACAGCAAGTCCCATTACTCTCTTTATACAGCAAGTCCCGTCACTCTTGTTGTACAGCAAGTCCCATCACTCTCGTTAAACAGCAAGTCCCATCACTCACGTTATACAGCAAGTCCCATCACTCTCATTATACAGCAAGTCCCGTCACTCTTGTTATACAGCAAGTCCCATTACTCTCTTTATACAGCAAGTCCCATCACTCTCATTGTACAGCAAGTCCCATCATTCTCATTGTACAGCAAGTCCCGTCACTCTTGTTATACAGCAAGTCCCATCACTCTTGTTATACAGCAAGTCCCATCACTCTCATTATACAGCAAGTCCCGTCACTCTCATTATACAGCAAGTCCCATCACTCTCATTATACAGCAAGTCCCGTCACTCACGTTATACAGCAAGTCCCATCACTCTCATTATACAGCAAGTCCCGTCACTCTTGTTATACAGCAAGTCCCATTACTCTCTTTATACAGCAAGTCCCATCACTCTCTTTATACAGCAAGTCCCATCACTCTCATTGTACAGCAAGTCCCGTCACTCTTGTTATACAGCAAGTCCCATTACTCTTGTTATACAGCAAGTCCCATCACTCTCGTTATACAGCAAGTCCCATCACTCTTGTACAGCAAGTCCCGTCACTCTTGTACAGCAAGTCCCATCACTCTCTTTATACAGCAAGTTCCATCACTCTCATTATACAGCAAGTCTCGTCACTCTCGTTATACAGCAAGTCCCATTACTCTTGTTATACAGCAAGTCCCATCACTCTCATTGTACAGCAAGTCCTGTCACTCTCATTGTAGCAGTTCTTAGTTATAACCATTGGGGTCACATATCAGAAAAATGCTGTTGTTGATTTTCTTGCTCAGGGTTCAAGGTCGTGTTCTATATATGGAAGTGAAATATACATTTTTTAGAAATAGACCCAGAATTATATTATGTGTTGAGGACTTAATTTGCACGTTTAGTAAGCTGTAACTTGATTCTAAAGTTTTCAAACAAGTAGAGTATCATATGGGATAAATACATAAAAAGTACAGGATGTATACAGATAGAAACTATTTTGGTTATTCATAATAGGTTTCTTAATTGTGTGTAGATATTAGTGATGTAACTCTCTTCAGTTAGTTTGACTGTAAACAGTTATCAAATTTACCCTGTTTGCTCCATATTGATTTGACTTTTAATGATATTACAAGGAAGGATCTTTACAAAATTTGATCACTCTTCTAGCAGTTTAGTGAAAGATCAATATTCAAAATGTTAGTGTCAGAAATGAATAGTTTGTGGTTTCATGCCATGCTTGTTTCAGCTGCGCAGTTGTGCAAAAATTCTACATTTCTTAGCTCAAAAACTGTTCACACTATTCACATGAGAATTTGTTCACAAGTTATCAATAACAATAGTCATAAATTATGGTGTAAATGGCGGTTTTAATAACTGTTTTAGTTTGTAATACCCTTCAATCATTAGAGGGGGCGCAACTTTGTTTGTTTGCAGCCTCCTCCATATGATAAGAGATAAATATTTGTTGAAGTGGGACACACTTTTGGGTGCTCTTTATAGTCTAACATAAGTGTTGTTACCATTTTCAAGAAATTATTTTATTCTAGTATAACTAAATATCAATGATATATTCTTGATGCAATATTGAAATGTCACATTTTTCCCTACATGTTAAAAGAATACTGATATTACCAATTTGTCTTTTCGAAATTAATATCAGAAAGAAAATTGGAAGATATTTTTGTGTCAAAAAAAGTATGCTTTTTGTTTTTTGTTTTTAAGGAACAAATCTTATTACAGTCATTCATATCTCTGTCAAGAGTATCTATTTCTTATAGCATTCTTGGGAATAAATAGGAATGAAAAGAAAAATGGGAATTACAAATTTAAGACAAAACAACCCCATCTTCCAATGGGGAAGGCTCTGACTCCTTTCCTCATAATGTGCAAATTATATAAGTATTGGGATCTTAGAAAAAAATTGAGACTGCAAACTCACGTATGATTTCAATTTCTATTTACAGGCAAAAAAGCGTGAGCAGAAAAGACGCCCAAAACCAAAAGATGGCACAGTTCTTCTCTGCCAAATTTGCGGCGACCGAGCCCTTGGCTACAATTTTGATGCCATTACCTGTGAATCTTGCAAGGCATTTTTCAGACGCAATGCTATTAAAACAAAGGTTTGTTAAACTGCTAGTATTTTGTGTTTTCTTAATACCACTATCCATATTCTTGTACCTTTTATCTTCAGGAACCAATTCTTGCATGGTAAACAATACAACAAGATGTTTATTTGGCAGAGCTTTGGGGTCATTGTCCAGGTATTGTCAGGATGTAAAAACAAGATGTTTATTTGTCAGAGCTTTGGGGTCATTGTCCAGGTGTTGTCAGGATGTAAAAACAAGATGTTTATTTGGCAGAGCTTTGGGGTCATTGTCCAGGTGTTGTCAGGATGTAAAAACAAGATGTTTATTTGGCAGAGCTTTGGGGTCATTGTCCAGGTGTTGTCAGGATGTAAAAACAAGATGTTTATTTGGCAGAGCTTTGGGGTCATTGTCCAGGTGTTGTCAGGATGTAAAAACAAGATGTTTATTTGTCAGAGCTTTGGGGTCATTGTCCAGGTGTTGTCAGGATGTAAAAACAAAATGTTAATTTGGCAGAGCTTTGGGGTCATTGTCCAGGTGTTGTCCAGGTGTTGTCCAGGTGTTGTCAGGTGTTGTCCAGGTGTTGTCAGGTGTTGTCCAGGTGTTGTCAGGTGTTGTCAGGATGTAAAAACGTTAACCTTACCCAAAACTGAAATAAAAACAACTTAAGATATTCAAACTAACTTGGTACATCTGTTGCCTGAGGCCATGAATAACAAGGCCCATAACTGTAATAATTATCGAGTTTTTTCAGATGTTGGGTTGAAAACTAACTCATGAGCGTTGGCTTTGGCTCCACAGCAATCTTGTTTTTGTTCTCTGAAAATCTGCTTGGTTTGAGATTGTTTACAAACATTTACCACATTTTATCATCGGTCTGCATGTGTCTGGGCATGATATTTCCCTAGATAGTCAGACGTCTGAACAGTTTACATATTAAACATACTGTATTTGCCTTCAAGATACTTTGTGTTACATCACAGAAAAGTAATTGTATTCCAGCGATTTTGAATGATTTGCTGATTTAAATATATCTTGTAGGTTCCCTGAAGTATTGTATAAATGCTTATAACAATTCACTTTAAAGAATGAATGTTTCTTCATACCCCTTAGATATGTTATAATTCAAAAACCATTCAAGATATTCTTATGAAATTTTGTACTCCGGTCACCTGGGAAATAAGCATGCAAATTTTTTATAGAAGGGCCTATAACTCTTTCTCTTATTACCAGCCTCTAGGAGTTTCTTTGTTATGTAAGTAATCCAAATAGAAGCACCATTCAGGTCAGAAACATGCACAAAAAAGTCAACAGTTTTTATCCAATTGTTATTTAACTTTGTCAGAACACTTGTCTTCATGTTGTCTTGAACATATGTGAATATGGGTTACCTCAGATCGAAAACTAGGTCACTAGTTCAAATCTTAGGAAAGATTTTCCCCATGTCATAATTTCAAGTTTTTATCAAATCTTTTAAAAACTTGTTCCAAAAATGTGTCTGCATTTTATCTTAGGCTATTGTGTCATCTTGGGTATAAAGCTATTAGGTAAAATCTTTGGAAACATTTTTCCCTGTTCTAGATTTAAATTTTAATTAACTTTTTTAACATATTTGTGTGCATGAAATCTTTAAAATAAAGTGTGTCATCTGGGTTCAAAAACTAGATCTCTTGGACTTTTATTTTAGGAAAAGCTGATGTATTTATGATCAGATTATATGTATGAACATATCTCTTCTTAGTAAAAGTATTGGTCTTTTTGGTTAAAAAACCAGTATCGAGCTCAAATCTTACGTTGGCAAAATTGCGTTGTCAAATAAGAAATCCGGCTTTTATGCTACGTTGCTGCATTGTCGTCTTGTAAAATTGATCTATAAGACCCACTAAGACTATGTATTTTTATTTCAATATAGATCCCAGATGGGGAAGGTTTTTAAACAATACAATAAAATCAAAATCAATTACACACCCAAGTTGGATTTTGCTTAAAATTATAGTTAAAGTTGGGATATTTACTCATAATATTTTTATGATCTTAGTTAATTACAAATTGTGACCCTTTATTGACTTTTAAATTTTAACAAACTTCATGGGAAAGTAGGATAGTTCACCATGTAAATATGTCAAATACTGAAGGCTATCTGTACAGACAGGCCTGTCCAATGAGGCCATCTGGGGGCATTTGTCACGTGTCTGTGACATCTGTTCACCTTTACAAAAAGGACAGTCTCTTACAATAATTTTCTTCAAAGGACAATACTATGATATGGATTTAGTGCACCAGTTAATTGTAACCACGGCCCCCCAAGGTCCGGGGAATAGCGAGGACTTTGACTTCCACTCCAGCAATGCCCGGGTAAAATCCCCGCACCAATGGATCCTAGGTAAGGTCCATTTCCCGCTATTTTTTGGTGCGAAGACATAACCACTGCATTCACCTGGCACTATAGGGCCACCTGGAAGGTAAAACATGGCACATTCCCCGGACTTGGGGGTTGGGGTGGGGGCCATGGTTACAATTGACTGGTGCATAATTTAGGATAGTTAAATTTGCACTAAAATTTACCTGCATAACATAATGTTGCTATACATTGTAGTTGAATCAATAAATTGCAAATGTGCATAAAAGGCAACTGAAATATTAAAACTGAAACATTTTAAACAAGAACTGCGCAAGACTGGCAATTCTGCCATTACTTAAGTTCTGATATGTTTATGGATACTCTATGCATATCTTGTTACGCTTATCATCTGACATCCTTGATCCACTTTCCTGGCTCCTGACATAAACATGAGTATCAAAACTCAAGGTCATTGCTTGTCCCAATTTGTTATATAAACACATCCTATACATTCATTATGAAATTTACATGTTAAGAGAAGGTGCTGCAAACTGTTGCATCCAAATAGAAAAAAATGATATGGATATGTTGAGAGTTTCTGAACTGAGGACACTGTATCATCAGGGACCCAACTCTTTAATGTCAGAGGCCCAACTCTGGGTCATTTATTTACCGTCCAACTCTGTTATGTCAGAGGCCCAACTCTGTATGATGAGGGTCCCAACTGTGTAATGTCAGAGGCCCAACTCTGTATCATTAGGGGCCCAACTCTGTGTAAGACTATGAGGCCCAACTCTGTATCATCAGGAACCCAACTCTGTATCATCAGGGGGTCAATCTCTGTATCATTAGGGGCCAACTCTGTATCATCAGGAACCCAACTCTGTATCATCAGGGGGTCAATCTCTGTATCATCAGGGGCCAACTCTGTATCATCAGGGGGTCAATCTCTGTATCATCAGGGGCCAACTCTGTATCTAAGGGACCCAACTCTGTATCATCAGGGACCCAACTCTGTATCATCAGGGGGTCGATCTCTGTGTTTCATCAGGGGCCAACTCTGTATCATCAGGGACCCAACACTGTATCATCAGGGGGTCAATCTCTGTACCATCAGGGGCCAACTCTGTATCATCAGGGGCCCAACTCTGTATCGTCAGATGGCCAACTTTGTACAATCAGGTGGCCAACTCTGTATCATCAGGGGCCATAATCAGTAATCGGTTACTTGAGTGGAACCGATTATCGCTAGTCAAAGTGGAACCGATTCCCAACACTCATCGTCAGAGGCCTAACTCTTTACAGTCTAACCTGTATTTAGTGTCAAAGTGGCTGCCTCAGACAGGTGGCCACATAATCCAGGTGAGATTTTTAGGCCATTTAAGGTTTTTATATGTCTTAACCACCACTCAGCATCACCATCAACATCATCTCCATCATCATAAAAGATG
Organism: Mya arenaria; assembly: GCF_026914265.1. Taxonomy (NCBI): domain Eukaryota; kingdom Metazoa; phylum Mollusca; class Bivalvia; order Myida; family Myidae; genus Mya; species Mya arenaria. Next base: position 63,195,526 of record NC_069133.1, on the reverse strand, counting down.
TTTAAATACAAATGTAGATAAAATAACTTCATTCCAAAATTATAAATAAACAGATAAACGTTTATATATTCACGTATGCAATTAATAGCAAAAACGGAAAAATTCACCCAAAGTCAGTCAATGATTACATACACAACTGCATCAGCAAGTTTTTAAAGTTATCCTTCATTTTCATTTGCTTTACTCCAGACTCTATTATTTCAGCGTCAATCACTTGTGGTTTGTCTTACTGTCACCCATTATCAAAATTTAATAAAAAAATCAGACACATTTCATTGTAAATAATTGTTACAAAAAAAAAGAATTTTGTGACTTTGAAAATTAAAATGAATGTGTTTCATACCTTCAAGTGAGAATGCAAACAGTGAATTCACAATAACCGATGGTTTTGTCGGTATTTGATCATCAACTTTGTAATAAATAATGTTTATTCAAGTATCCATTCATTAATTGTGTTAATTATGATTAAATCATTCACTTACATGATAAAAACATGATTTCCCCAGGAGTGTTCAACACAAAGGGCAATCATGTGATGTGATATGCAATTTGATTGGATGAACGTTCGTCTGTCTGTCCGCCTTTCGGTCCTGAGAATTACTTCAAAACTGCTAATGGGATTGTTATAAAACTTTTGCCATAAGAGGAAGTGCAGTGCACAAGAACCATAATCCTATCACGCATATTTATGAAGTTATTTCCACATAACCATGCATGTCCCAGCCATAATTTCAAAACTGCTGATGGGATCTTAATAAAACTTTGTAAAATGATAGATGGTAATAAGAGGCAGTGCAGTGCACACACACCATTATCTTATCATGTATATTTATTAAGGTTTCTCCCCTTAACCATTGTTTCATTATTGGTGCTTGCATACCCTGGTCTGGGTTCTTTTTTCAAAACCACTGATGGGATCAAAATATAACTATAAATATGTAAATAGATGGCCAGGAGAGATAGTGTTGTATACAAGAACCATAATCCTGCCCTGGATATATTTTAGTTAACTCCCCTTAACCTGATATTTCTCAGAAATGGGTACTTAATTAATGTCTGGTCCAAATCTTGGAAAATACTGAATGGATTGAAATGAAATTTGAAATGAAGATTGATGGCAATAAGATGAAGTGCATAACAAACCATAATCATGCCCTGCATTTTTTTAGTTATCTCCCTTGAAACTTCCTTATCTGAGTTTTTGAAAATCAGAGTGTGTTAGGGCAATTACATATCTTGGATATTTGTGAATTTCATTTGGTGCTTTTTTGCTTCATTTTTTTTAAATTTACTGTAAAATTTATTTCTTTAACCTGCCCATATCTTTACAGGTTATGTTTTTTTCCATGTGTGTATAATAATGCTACAACAATTTATCTTCTACCAGCTCATTGTATTATTATAATTTCTGCCTTTACGTAGAAAAAGGGTGTATGGGGGCATCCATCGCTTCCGAGTGATATTTTTGTTTACAAAGGTCCATATAAGACAGGATTAATTGTCATCATAACCCTTTATTCTTCAGTGGGGATGTTCAAAAGGTGTTTAAGATATTCACATGATGTAAGAGTACTCTACCAGTGTGGTACATGTGCAGTAAGGCCCATAACTCTTAATAATTGTCCACAAATGCCTTGATTGACTGAAAATGTTTGCACTGTTCTTGTGATCCTGATAGTGAGGGACATGATTTTACTACAGAAAATTAAGTGTCAGTCTTCCTTATGATAATTGCTCCATTACCCCAAAGCTTAAGGGAATCACTAATCAATGTATGTCAATTACCTATAATACTTAAAGAGATTTTGTTTTAACACAGGTCTCTGCAACTAAAAGAAACACTATAGTATTAACATCATACTTTTTATTACATTGGTGCTAAGACACATTGCTGAATATGCCAATACATTAAACAAGGGACCAGCAGGTAGCCATCATTATGGACAATGGCCATAATTTTGTGATAATTAGATCTCAAATTAGAATAAGCAAAAAAGTATTTTGTATAAAGGTGAGAGAGTGTTTACATCCTCTAACAATAGAAGGCAGTATCAGTAAACAATGTCGGGGGAAAAAGTTTTTGTCTACTACTTGTAACCTCTAACAACCAGTACATATAAAATTAAATGTGATATGAGACTTCCTTAATTCTTCAAACCCAAGAGCTTCACTGCAAAAAGGGGTAATGCACTCTGTGATCATCTCCCCTGTCCAACCAAGGGGCCTCATACCATCCCCAAGGCCCAGTCCTTTGTCCAACCAAGGGGCCTCATACCATCCCCAAGCCCCTGCCCCTTGTCCAACCAATGGGCCTTATACCATCCCAAAGCCCCTGCCCCTTGTCCAACCAAGGGGCCTTATACCATCCTGAAGCCCCTGCCCCTTGTCCAACCAAGGGGCCTTATACCATCCCGAAGCCCCTGCCCCTTGTCCAACCAAGGGGCCTTATACCATCCCGAAGCCCCTGACCCATGTCCAACCAAGAGACTAAGGGGCCTTATACCATCCCCAAGCCCCTTCCCCTTGTCCAACCAAGGGGCTAAGGGGCCTTATGCCATCCCCAAGCCCCTGCCCCTTGTCCAACCAAGGGGCCTTATACCACCTCAAGACTTAGACTATTGCTTTCATATGTTTCCACTCCTGAACATGAATCACTTTTCTCTGTACATCATCATGAAAGAACTGAGTAAAAGCAGTTATTAAGTTCTTGCATGAAGATGATGACATTGTGTTGTCATATTTACCTCTGTATCATGAAATTGTTTTACCAACTTGAAAATCTGTATAAAAACACATGCATCTGTTGTTTCACATAAAAGCTTTGTTGTGCTGATTGGAAAAAAAGTGTGTTTTCTCTCTGTTAAAAAAAATAATCACTCTAAAATGTCATTAGAGCCTCTTCTAGTCCTCCTCCATTCCAGTTTTTTTGCTGATCAGTGTTTCTGAAATGTAAATGACAAATGCAACAAAACAACACTTTCTAATTCTGTACTTCATTACTATATGTTGTTGTTGTTTTACTGATTTGCAGCTTTAGATTAGAATCAAATGACAGTGCAAAGCTGTCATCTACATTAGCTTTTTTAATTGGATCTGCCATAGTTCTTCCATTCTTATTTTCAGCTAGGGATATAGAGGGGAATAGTTTGTTTCGGTGTAAGATCATTAGTCAATAGCTATGTTTCAGAGTTGCAAAGATACTTTTATTCTTGTAGTTGCTTACTTGATATAACCATTGAGTGTTTTCAACCATGCATTGTCCACTGGATATAACCAGTGAGTGTTATCCATCATGCATTTTTCCACTGGATATAACCAGTGAGTGTTATCCATCATGCATTGTCCACTGGATATAAGCATTGAGTGTTTTCAACCATGCATTGTCCACTGGATATAATCAGTGAGTGTTATCCATCATGCATTGCCCACTGGATATAACCATTGAGTGTTTTCAACCATGCATTGTCCACTGGATATAACCAGTGAGTGTTATCCATCATGCATTTTTCCACTGGATATAACCAGTGAGTGTTATCCATCATGCATTGTCCACTGGATATAAGCATTGAGTGTTTTCAACCATGCATTGTCCACTGGATATAATCAGTGAGTGTTATCCATCATGCATTGCCCACTGGATATAACCATTGAGTGTTTTCAACCATGCATTGTCCACTGGATATAACCAGTGAGTGTTATCCATCATGCATTGCCCACTGGATATAACCATTGAGTGTTTTCAACCATGCATTGTCCACTGGATATAACCAGTGAGTGTTATCCATCATGCATTGCCCACTGGATATAAGCATTGAGTGTTTTCAACCATGCATTGTCCACTGGATATAACCAGTGAGTGTTATCCATCATGCATTTTTCCACTGGATATAACCAGTGAGTGTTATCCATCATGCATTGTCCACTGGATATAAGCATTGAGTGTTTTCAACCATGCATTGTCCACTGGATATAACCAGTGAGTGTTATCCATCATGCATTGCCCACTGGATATAACCATTGAGTGTTTTCAACCATGCATTGTCCACTGGATATAACCAGTGAGTGTTATCCATCATGCATTGTCCACTGGATATAAGCATTGAGTGTTTTCAACCATGCATTGTCCACTGGATATAACCAGTGAGTGTTATCCATCATGCATTTTTCCACTGGATATAACCAGTGAGTGTTATCCATCATGCATTGTCCACTGGATATAAGCATTGAGTGTTTTCAACCATGCATTGTCCACTGGATATAATCAGTGAGTGTTATCCATCATGCATTGCCCACTGGATATAACCATTGAGTGTTTTCAACCATGCATTGTCCACTGGATATAACCAGTGAGTGTTATCCATCATGCATTGCCCACTGGATATAACCATTGAGTGTTTTCAACCATGCATTGTCCACTGGATATAACCAGTGAGTGTTATCCATCATGCATTGCCCACTGGATATAACCATTGAGTGTTTTCAACCATGCAGTGTTATCCATTATGCATTGTCCACTGGATATAACCAGTGAGTGTTATCCATCATGCATTGCCCACTGGATATAACCAGTGAGTGTTATCCAGCATGCATTGTCCACTGGATATAACCATTGAGTGTTTTCAACCATGCATTGTCCACTGGATATAACCAGTGAGTGTCATCCATCATGCATTGCCCACTGGATATAACCAATGAGTGTTATCCAGCATGCATTGTCCACTGGATATAACCAGTGAGTGTTATCCATCATGCATTGCCCACTGGATATAACCGGTGAGTGTTATCCATCATGCATTGCCCACTGGATATAACCAATAAGTGGATTTAAAACTCTCTTTTTTCTTGATTTAACAAAGTAGTGTGTTGTCAATATTTATTTTTGTGATTTAAATGTTTTTTCTGTATTTGAGACCGAAATATTTTGTCCCATTGGTGCAAAAAGGTACCAAGCAACATTTTCATACTTTCGAGTAAATTGAGTTTAAAAGTTTGGCAGTTCCTAAAAAATCAGAAAACGATTTTGCGACTTTGAATCTTTTATCACTTATCTGAAATGGTTTATTTAAATTGTTCCTTGAATTGCATAACAATACAATGTATAATTAAGGTTAAATGTGTATCATGGTACCTTCTTGCATAAAGTGATAAGGTAAAACAAATAATGTGAAAAGGAGCCATATGGTAACTAGTACCTTGTTGCATAAACCTCAGTTGGAATAATCAGATAAAATTGCATGCTATAAGGTGCCTTATGTCATATGGTACCTTATTGCTTGATGTTTTAGGCATAAATGTCAAACACAAAACATAAGAAATGTTCATTGATCTTTAATATTGCAACATTTGGTACAATATGTCAAATATAAGTGATTATATGTATAGCATTATATTATATTATAGTAAACGTTATAATAATTCATTTATGGTGCAAAAATTTGAACTAAATTACAATTAAAGAACAAGGCTATGTATCATAATTATTAATCCCAGTTCAGTGTAAACGTTTATCATAATCATTACACATGTAAACAGTTTTGCATTGCACACTGATTATATGTATACACAAGATAGTGTTCACTGTTTTCCGCACAGAAATTATACATGAAGCTTATACCGTTATATCTTCATCGTTTGATGACTGGCACAACATCTATGTTTGTTATGTTGACATTAAGTGAGAGGTGAAGAAACGATCTCCTTTGTGCAAAATTTCCGTCTACTTTGTTATGGTCGGTATAGCTATCTCTAGAAATGAGTCCATTTCAAGTGAATAGTTCATAAATACACTTTTAGGTGAGGATTTTCTTACCTAACTCAATTTAACATGTAGCCACTTTCTGTGCATACCAGAGGTCACAGTATTTTCACAATTTCTTGTAGTCTACCACATGGTTGAATTTGTTTGGAACCACAACATACAGGTTTGTCTTTCGTGTAATCCATTGCGACGAACACACACAGACGTTCTTATGCTGTTTCTATAGTTGAGTGAAGAGAATCACATTCCATTTGAGATTGTCCTGACACAAGGAACTTGTGACAAAGGGGTTTGAGTTTTGGTACTTGAAAGTGTGAACAGAAAGGATAATATTACATACTGATTTCTGTTTTGTCAGAGATGTACACAATCTCTTCCACATAACCTTTTTAACAAACTTATATAGTGTTTTTATGAGACATGTAGCTACCTCGGAGGAGCCCCGTTTGCACCCGGTCTTGTTCCAAAGGTGACAAAATACTTCTTTATTTCGCAACAAATAAATGGTCAAATGGTCACATAGTTTTATACAGTAGCTTAGCTCACTGACTTACGAAAAGAGAGTTGTAAAGCCTAAGCATTGCCTGTGAGTCCAACGTATCAACGTAAACACTACTGAAAGCTTTTGCTCTCTCTTTGACCTTTTCCTTCTCTTCTATTTCTTTTACTTTATTAAACTGAAAGTCTTCGTATTCTTTGGTTAAGTTTCATTAGTACTACCATTTGCTTGCTAACCTTCTTCCACACTCGAAACATTGGTCCTGTTTTGGCTTGTAGAAACAATGATTGTAAGATTGTTCTTAACTTTTTGATTTCTCTGGTGAACTGTGGTACCCTATGGGCTTGTTTGAACAGAATGTTCACTGGTTTTCAACATAATGTTACACAGGTTTTTTACTTCTTTCTGATACATCATTAGTTATAAATTCATTTTATCTTTCTTTTGGTGCTCTGAAAAGGCAGTTTCCATCTCCATGGACGTTAGCTCGCTTAAGTTCATTGCTGACAAGAAAGCTAACCAGTCGTGATATGTGTGATTGTTTGCACTGTTTTTAACGTCATACTCATACGCTTTGCTCTTTCCAAGTGGCTCTAATTGTAAATTTTATTGTCTGTTTGCATCTCCTATTTTGTAAGAGTGTTATACTGTTCATTAGTTTTTGATGGACATCTCTCTGTGTTCTTTCCCGCATCTCTTTTATTCGAGTCTTCATTTGCTAGATCTTGATATGTTTCGGAATTTTCTTCCATGAAATTCCTCACTAAAACCTCTGTTTTCCGTTTATTGTTTCCTTATACAGTCTCATTTTTTGTATCATTGGAAGTAAAATGATCCTTGCTTGGTTTGTAAGTTTCATCCAGATCAATGTCATTGTAACCTTCTTCACTTGGATCTATTCATTTTAATTTGACGGGTTACCTCAGTCCTTCACACCTTTGTATATCTGTTAATGAAAAATCATCTTCAGAATTGGAACTCTGTATAGCAGGCCGGTCATGAATAGTTCTGTTTGATGCTATAGTATCTCAACATATTAAATTCTGTGTTTTACCACTTTAGTCAGCTATTGGCATCGCAAAGTAGATATGTTCATCTTACCATGTAATCTTACTGAAACATAATTTTGTTACAACTACCTTACTAAATTTATAAAAAAAAATTTAGATGTATATTACGCTAAATACACATTCCATGATACATATCGCAATGCGAATTAGAATGGATAAATCCAAAATACCATTACTTTACAGACAAGTAATATATTCAGTTATATTCAACGCACCCCAAATAAAGTTATAATCATTATTGCTTAATTTTGTTTTGTAGATGACAGAAAACAATACTTACATTTGTTATGGTATCCATATCTCCCTTCTTATTCTTCTGTCCTTATGAACAAATTACACTTCTCGAATGTGAAGTCAACAACAGCTGGTGTTTCTTATCCCACAAAAAGTGACAATAACCTACCGGACACTTGTTATCTGATATCACAGTTATCAGTGTTAATTAGTAGAAAATTGTGTATTGCTATCAGTACATAAAGGTACCATATAAACATCTATTATATTGTAAAGTGTTAATATTTTAGTCATAATCATTTATGCAAAAAAGAACCATATGCCACTTGGTCACTTATTGCACAGTTTGTAAACTCATTTAGTTAAAATCATTTTATGCAAGAAGGTACCACAAGTCATATGGCTCCCTTTTACATCCCAATATGTATCTAATGCTTTAGAATCATCTCATGCAATAAGGTACCACATGCCATAAGGCTCCTTTTTGCGTAAAAATATATATCTAATGTGTAAAAATATTTCAATGCAGAAAGGTACCATGTGTCTTATAGCACCTTCTTGCATACACCAGATGGCATATGGTACCTTTTTCCACCAATCAAAAGCACCAATTTCACTTGGTACCAAACTGCACGAACACATATCTCAGTCAATATTCAATATTCAGGGGAGATTTTTTTAGACAAGGTAGAAAAAAGTTATTTCTAACTAAAAATAGTGAAAAGTCAATTTAGGTCAAAATGTTGTTTGGTACCTTTTTGCACCAATGGGACCTAAAAATAGTGAAAAGTCAATTTAGGTCAAAATGTTGTTTGGTACCTTTTTGCACCAATGGGACGATTTATTCTCTGCCAGGGAACCAGGTTGGTTTGAAACTGATGGAATGTAATTTGATGGCAATTTTAGCTTTAACTATGCATAAAAGTTAATAAAATAGCAATAAATAAAGATATAAATCTACTGCAAATTTTGTGGAACTTTAGTTATGATATTAATGCTTTGCCAGATCAAAAAATGTTCATTTGAGATTACTTAAACTAGTATGAAGTGTTCCATATGGTTTAACAATGTAATGTACTTTTACCAAGAGTTAATCACATGCATAATTCATATAAAAGTTTTACTCTTGTCTGAAAAATATGTGTCAGGGAAAATAGGCCATCGGCAATTAAACCATATATATTTTTTACAACTTGTCTGAAAAATATTCTTCAGAAAAAATGGGCCACAGGCAATTAAACATATAACTCAAAGGCTTCCTCTCAATAAAGTTATTAAATCACATTTTACGATTAACTTGAAAATTAAGTATTTGTTTAAGGTATCTCAAGTATAAATAAGCTTGTCTGTTAATCAACCATAATGGCCCAGTGATTTTTTTTCATGAAATTTACCGCCGAATAACGGCTGTTTCCCCACGCCGAAAATTGTCCAATTTTCCCAAAAAATAGTCATATTTTCCAAAAAAATGGTAATCAATTCCCCTTAGAAATGAATAAAAAATACAATTATGAATTGTCAGGGTTTTTTTCGGCAATATTTATAGCCGGTATTCGGTCATGTTCCCAATGGCAAAAAGTACCCTTTTTTTCCCATTTCTGAAAATTTCCAATCTGGAGTTCTAAAACTTCAAAATAAAATAAAAATAAAAGACGATGAGATTATAAACAAAACAGTTATTTCCCCTACATGCAAGCGTCTATTCACAGAAACATACAATGATGTAATATCCGCATCATGGTGAAAGGTGGATTTTCATTAGTTTAACTCCATTTTTTCATCCAATAAGAAAGCATGTAACAAGAGTTAAAATCATTGTGTTAAAAACATGTGTCACTGTCAACAAAAGGATTACTAATTTAAAAGTGACAGTAAATTACTCGGTGCAGGAGGGGATTGAAATAACTAATAGACAATGCTGTTCTTTGTCATGCCTAAACTACATGTTCACATACATGACATTGACCTTCATTGCCAATATCGGAAAATGACAGAACTGAGAAGTGAAACTGAAAGTAGACAACTGTATTTATTTATTATAATGATGGTGTATTTACTTTTTGATGAATGCCGAAGGAAACATGTTGATGAAATCCTACAAAATTCATTCATTTGTTTTATGATCAATTGCAAACAAGTCTGACTATTTGGAAATTGCAAAAAATATAAAAAATATTGATATATTCATTCCATTCCCTCTATGAGTGTGAAAGTCATAATTTTTAATAGACAGCAGATTTTGTATCCAATTTAAGAGGAAGATAAGCCTATTAAATTGTCTCTGAAATTTTTAAGAACTTGTTAATCAATCAATTGACTATTTCAAAGAGTTAAAACAAGGGATTAAACAATGTAAGGTGTTAACAGAGTCAGTGCATATTGTGATGAAAATACCAATGTTATTCATTATAGTAATATATAAATTATATCCTTTGTAATTATTTATGAAAAAATTCCCAACATTGATAGGGATCATTTGGCACAAAAATCATGTTTTACATGTTTTGATGATAGTAACAGTCATAAAAGAGAGTTGAAACAGGTTTCTTTGTTACTGTTTATTTTAAATGACCATTTTAATCTGTTTATTTTAAATGACCATTTTAATGTTCATTGTATTTTCCCAATTTTGGGAATTAACACGCTTATTTTCCCAATTGTAAAGCCACAGGTGGTTTTGAAAATTTAAATAAAAATCACTGTGGCCACATTGACAATTTTACACCTTGACACTTTGTGATCCAATATAATTTTGGTATCATTTGAAAAAACTTACAGTTGAAGACAATTTGTAATCTTGTTATCTATTTCATCCGAAATCAGACTGAGCTAGTCTATTTTTTGCAATCTTTCAAGGCCAGAAAAGCTTGTTTTTAATATTTTTCATTATATTTTTTTTTTTTTAACTATCGGTATACACATCAGACCCCTTAAAATGATACCAAAGTTGACTTGTCACCGGGCATCTCATGAGTGTACACATTATACCTTAATGTCAGTGTTACATTGTTTGTTTGTTTTCTGATGATCACAGAAAGTCATACTATTTTTATTCCTGCACGGTTTAACCAATTTCCAACAACCTCTTGTCAATGCCGTATTTTTGGCAAATGAAAAATGTTGGTTGAAGCGATTTTGGACAAGATGGGGTTTAATATCGGAATTGTTTCTTTTGTGGCCAAGTGTTGCAAAAAGATGTTTGTGTTTCAGGTATTTACATGCAGTTTTGAGGGGAATTGTAAACTGGACCCCCATACGCGGAAGTTCTGTTCTGGCTGCCGACTGAAGAAATGTGTTGATGTTGGCATGAAGAAGGAATGGATACTCAGTAAGTAGTTGAAAACAAACTTTGGTCCTTATCAAATATTGATTTACCTGCATTTTGAAGGATTAAATCAGGTACACTGTAAATAGGGTGAGGAAAAAGAAGACACAGTTCAGGTAGTGCAGATATGCAAATGATTGAGGAGTTGAAAACATCTGAACAGGTGGAACTAAACTAAAAGTTTTGTGAAATATATATCACAAGATGTCACAGAAAGCCCATTTTGAAAATTAACAGTATGAACTATTTCTGCTTCTTGTGGTTCATAACTGATCCTGCCTTTGCCCTGGTGGTTTAGGCCGATCCTGCCCTTGCCCTAGTGGTTTAGGCCGATCCTGCCTTTAGCCTGGTGGTTCAGGCCTGATGCTGCCTTTGCTCTGGTGGTTCAGGCCTGATCCTGCCTTTTACCCTGGTGGTTCAGGCCTGATCCTGCCTTTACCCTGGTGGTTCAGGCCCGATCCTGCCTTTACCCTGGTGGTTCTGGTCTGATCCAGCCTTCACCCTGGTGGTTCAGGGCCGATCTTGTCTTTCCCCTGGTGGTTCAGGCCTGATGCTGCCTTTGCTCTGGTGGTTCAGGCCTGATGCTGCCTTTGCTCTGGTGGTTCAGGCCCGATCCTGCCTTTACCCTGGGAGGCCTGATGCTGCCTTTGCTCTGGTGGTTCAGGCCTGATGCTGCCTTTGCTCTGGTGGTTCAGGCCTGATGCTGCCTTTGCTCTGGTGGTTCAGGCCTGATGCTGCCTTTGCCCTGGTGGTTCAGGCCTGATCCTGCCTTTGCCCTGGTGGTTCAGGCCCGATCCTGCCTTAAATCTGCTGTTTTATACTATTTCTGCATATTTTGGAATTAATTTATGTATCTTCACTTTCTCTGGTTATGCTCATTCATAATGGTAACCACAAAATGCCCCTGACAGAGCTTAAAGTTTCCATTAATTGCGGCCGAATTATATTCGCATTATATATATTCCCAAATATATAAATAAATAAAGATTAATGCAAATGTAACATGATATACTAATTTATATAATTATCCCATCTCGTTTCCCAAATATGAAGATAAAGTGACATCTTTAGTGGTTTAAATACAAACTAGCCATGAAGCAAAGTGATTAGTTAATATTGAGCAACAGTTTACAAAATGTACATTGTATTTTAACCCAGTCCAAAATTTCTTAATACCAATTAGATCATTAGGACATGTGTATCTACAAGAGCATTTAATAAATTATCTATTTCTTTCTCCAGGCGATGACCAGTTGGCCAAACGACGAAAGAAGAGTGAGCACTCACCCTCGTCATCTGATGATCGGCAGTTTCTCTCCCCAACAGATCCCCATATGACCTTGCCACCTCATTTGGGCGGGGCCCCACCCCCCATGGGGTACCCCCCACCACACAAGATTGACCTCTATTCCCCAACAGGTAGCAGCAGCGATGGGGAAATCAATTCTACGAGCTACATGTCTGACTCAACAGAAAACAGCAGCCTAAGCAGTCCCCAAGCTGCTCCCTACCTCAGTTTTTCGCCGTCGATGGTAAAAAAGGAACACAACGAAGAGAGCTACACATTTCGTCCAGTACCTCCAGAAATCGTGCTCGAAATCCAGAAACTTGAGATGGAGTACCGGTCTGTCTTTGATGCGGGTTATTCAGTTGATCAGGCTAAGAAAATGGTTGAAAAGCCGCACAATGCGAATGACTTATTTAATATGACGGACATATTCATACGCCGGCTTATAAAGTTTGCTAAACATATACCCGAGTTCAAGGAGTTAAAACAAGAGGATCAGATCTTCTTATTAAAGGTAAGTGTTGATCTGGAGATTGAGTTTTTCCCTTTACTCCCAATTACTTTGATTTCAAAAATAAACTTTGAAATAAAAACTTATCCATACCGTTTCATTTGTAAAACGGTGATATTTTTTTTAACACCATGAAAAATATAGAGAAATAAAAAAAAAACTATTAATAAAGCATGTATGGTTGTATGGATAATGAAAAAATGAACATGACGCTATTGTAAATTTAGTCCATAGCAAAAGACGCACATGGAAACTTTCATTATAGGATAACAAAACTTAAAGGTACTTTAACTTAATTTTATTCTAATGAATTCAATTAAGAAATTAGGGGAGGCATTAATTAAACATGTAACATGACTAAGCGTGTCAGACAAGTTTGGTTTATAAATCAATGACAGTCTGAATTTGAGTCATTTTATACTTCAGTATTGTTTTGCACATTTTTCTTAATTTGACTTGAACAATTTAGATTTGATTGATCATAAATGATGATTTTATTTCAACGGCTTTATACGTGTTGGGATTATGTTGACATTGTAAGAAAAAAACTTAAGCTTGTGTATAAGTCAATTTTCACAGATAAAGTTGATTAAATGAACCATTTAGTGATTTTCTTAAATCATTGATTTCCATAAATTTAATAAGCTGAAGAATACAACGTAACTTAAATATTATTTCTAGTGAAATGGTTCATAAAAATGTGGAAGCTGTTCATTTTTGCATAACATCTGATAATGAATTTTGTACAGATTTCTGAATTATAGTAAGTTGTTGATGATGTCAATTTTATAAAAAACAGTGGGTTATGCACCAGTCAATTGTAACCACGGCCCCCTCAGGTCCGGGGGAATAGTGGGGACTTTGACTTTCGATCCAGCCAACCCTGGGTAAAATCCCTGCCCTGCGGAGACGAACTGGTGGTAAAATCACCGCCAAATGCCCCCGCACCCCAGGGACCCTAGGTAAGGCCCATTCCCCGCTATATTTTGAGCAAGACAAAACCACCGCATTCACCCGGCACTGCGGGGACACCTGAAAGGGAAAAACACAGCCCTTTTACCCGGCTATCTCCGGTATACCCCCGGAACCGGGGGGGGCTGTGGTTACAATTGACTGGTGCATTACTTATGTATAAGTTGTTCAGAACTTTGTTTCAGTTAACAACGATATCAACAACATTTATGTTAACTTTTCAACTTGAAATACTTAATGATGTGCTCATAGGTTTAAATAAAACAGCTACATCTGAAGCAATTGTCTGTATAACAATGTGCAATCAGCCCACTAGAAAATTTGTCACATTTATCACAATAACAAAATCTCTTATTGAATAGAAAAACGTGCGATCGTGAGGCGCTCCAAGTCACGTTGACATTTACGGCATATTTTTTCCCTGTTGTTATATGTATGAGAATTTTTTTAAGCCTTTCACTTGACTGTTTTTCCACACATCCTATCACATGATTGCATGGTTGTTACAATTTTGCAGTTTTAAGGGAAAATAGTTAGGATTGTTGTTGTCGACACATATCATATTATACCGTGCATTTAAGGCGCTAGCATAGACTGGACACCAATAAATGGTAACAAGAAAAATCAGGTAAAAAATCTTAATACCATAGATAGGATGCAGTGAAAAAATGTCAATATCAGCAGTCACTGGGTTTGTTTTGACAAATTTTATTAAATTATGAAAATGGCAAATGTTATTTAAAAGTACAACACATACATATTTGCTAAAATATATTAAAATACCAGGACAAGTAGTGTAAATCAATTGCGTTATTTCATAAATAACAAACAACAATTTAATTCTGTCATCCTGATGACGCTCTACTGGAAGCCTTCAAATGATTCGTAGTTTGAATTGAAAAAGCAACTGTCATGTCAACACCTTTAGATTAGTGTTACAAACACATGGTACAATGTAACAAATCGCAACAGATAAATCTTATTGGTATGTTACTATAGAAAGGCAGGGGGAGCTTCACACCATCACACATTTACAGTGCACAATGATGCCACTAATAACAGTGTGCATGTTTATTTTTATCTGATTACAGAATCATACTAGTTCTGCGTAAAATCTTTCGTACAATAACTAAATCCATCAATTTATGTGAGTTACATCCCTTTGAAGTTTTAAGGAAGCAAACTCTTCTTCTATTGATTTCTGTATTAAAGCAAATTGATTCCACAACAAAATGTCAGAAGCCTAAGACTATAGAAAGTATGCAGGCATTTTATTTAATAAAATTCAGAGATGAAAAGGTGCATCCTATACACAGTATTATATGGGCAAATGGTCATTTATTCCAGGATTTTTCATTCGAAGTCATGATAGACAATGGTTTCCTTTGTAAATACTTTTCATTGGAATTAAATTTGAATAAAACTCCCATCAAGAAGAAACTGTTTTAGAAGTAGTGTTACTGTTCATTACATCATCTTGTTGACCTAGAAAAAATATAATCCAATGCGTCTATATATCTACATCATTTATGATGCAGCACGAATTTTAATGGTCTGTAAAGTCATTCATGTAATTAAGGATACTTCTTAAGTTTACATTTTATGGTTTATTGGTGCATTTGTGGTATGTTTAATGATTATTCAGGTTTATTGGGATCAATTGATATAATAATTATGTTATGTTTTCAAAATATGTCTGAACGCAATGGTTAAGTACAATGAGAGGAAATGCAGTGTACAAGAACCATAGCTCTATTTGAGCTAACTACAGAGTTATTGCCCTTTGTTACATATTCTTGATTACTCAATGGATTTTAACTAAACAACACACTTTGGTTAGGCATGATAAGTGGCAATGGAGTGTAAAATAACCTCAGAGTTATGGCCTCTCTTCAAAGAAATAGTTTGCCATTCCTGTGTCCAGGCAGCATTCGGGGGTATTCTTCACTCCTGTGACAACTCTAGTTTGCTCATTGAATGTATTGATAAAAACCTACCTAATTTTTGGACCTCAATATCATAAATATACCTAGGTCTAATCACCATCTCAATCAGCCTATACAATATTTTATCACAAAACTATTAATAGATATACACTTTTTAAAAGTACATCCCTCAAAAAATAATTGTTTATCACAAACTTAGTCAAGATTTCAAAGATAAAAAATATACAAATGTTGTTTTTATTGAGTACAACCCAACAGTTTTTAACATTTAACTCGAGTATACTTTGAAGTTCAAGGCCTGGCCCCATTTTCTCGAAGCCTCTTATGTCCCTTATATCAGCTAACCCACTATTTTTGTGTTTGTATAATGTAAACATTCTTGAGCCTTTTTGGACTTTTAACAGAATTTATCGTAATGATAATCACCATTAACAAATTTTTATTAAGTAAAAGCAAGATTAAGTAAGAAATTTTGCGTAATGAAATAATCTACTTGCTAAATAAAAAACTTGCTTCTTAAAAAAAGATCAGATCGCAGTTCATGATATTAACATTAGAAAATTCATGTTATAAAATGGCTAAAACCGTTACTAACCTTTACTTATGCTGTTTTGTGAATTATTTCTGAGACAAACAAGTATTAAGTGTCTTAGAGAGTGCAGTTTTTATGACTTGAAATTCTAAGTTAGGAAACGGTACACTTAACGCAATCTCACAGTGATCTAAAAACAAAGAAGGTGATCTGTTCTAGTTCTATTGGTAAACATTACCATAGTTTGAATTATTGACATTGTATTGACTTTCGATACAACAACAGTTGATTTTTTTTCAAATTTCAGTATTGTTAGTTTGAGGGGATATAAAGGAGTGAGCTTGTCGGTCGGTCTGTCGGTCGGTCTGTCTGTCTGTCGGTCGGTCGGTCTGTCGGTTTTCATGGTTTCCGGACGATAACTCATAACTCATAACTCATGAAAGGCTGGACAGATTTGAAAAATTTTTGGTACACAGGTGTAACATCAGAAGATACAGGTCAAGTTCGATATTGGGGCTGGTGGAGCCAAGGTCAAGGTCACTGTTACTAAAAATAGAAAAACGGTTTCCTGACAATAACTCATGAAAGGCTTGACAGATTTGAGATATTTTAGGTACACAGGTGTAACATCAGAAGATACAGGTCAAGTTCGATATTGGGGCTGGTGGGGCCAAGGTCAAGGTCACTGTTAATAAAAAAAAGAAAAACGGTTTCTGGACGATAACTCATGAAAGGCTTAACGGATTTGAACAATTTTTGGTACACAGGTGTAACATCAGAAGATACAGGTCAAGTTCGATATTGGGGCTGGTGGGGCCAAGGTCAAGGTCACTGTTACTAAAAATAGAAAAACGGTTTCCAGACAATAACTCATGAAAGGCTTGACAGATTTGAAAAAAAATTGGTACACAGTTGTAACATCAGAAGATACAGGTCAAGTTCGATATTGGGGCTGGTGGGGCCAAGGTCAAGGTCACTGTTACTAAAAATTGAAAAACGGATTCCGGACGATAACTCATGAAAGGCTTGACAGATTTGAAAATTTTTTGGTACACAGGTGTAACATCAGAAAATACAGGTCAAGTTCGATATTGGGGCTGGTGGGGCCAAGGTCAAGGTCACTATTACTAAAAATAGAAAAACGGTTTCCGGACGATAACTCATGAAAGGCTTGACAGATTTGAAATATTTTTGGTACACAGGTGTAACATCAGAAGATACAGGTCAAGTTCGATATATGGGCTGGTGGGGCCAAGGTCAAGGTCACTGTTACTAAAAATAGAAAAACGGTTTCTGGACAAAAACTCATGAAATGCTAAACAGATTTGAACAATTTTTGGTACACAGGTGTAACATCAGAAGATACAGATCAAGTTCGATATTGGGGCTGGTGGGGTCAAAGTCACTGTTACTAAAAATAGAGAAATGGTTTCTGTACGATAACTCATGAAAGGCTTGACAGATTTGAAAATTTTTTGGTACACAGGTGTAACATCAGAAGATACAGGTCAAGTTCGATATTGGGGCTGGTGGGGCCAAGGTCAAGGTCACTGTTACTAAAAATAGAAAAATGGTTTCTGCTTCATAACTTTAATTGGGCATGAGATATTGTGATGAAACTTGCTGTATAGGTAGCCTCTGTGAAGACAATGCTTGTGATTGAAAATGGGGCCAGTGGAGAAAAGGTTTTTGTGCACTGTTACGAAAATAGAAAAACGGTTTCTGGACAAACAATACAATGCATGATAAAAGAAGATGCAGTGTGCAGTAACCTTGGAGTTATGGCCTCTTTTCAAAGGAATGGTTTGCCATTCCTGTGTCCAGGCGGCATTTGGGGGTATTCGTCACTCCTGTGACAGCTCTAGTTGTCCTTGTTGTCAGGGATAGTGATGTTTTCATTTAAATTTTGTCATAAGCTGTAATCTTGGCTATATATTAATTAAACTGTCACATGAAATGAGGCACACATGACCATTACATATCATGTGAAGTAACTCCCATAACTGTGGCTTAAATATTTAAATACCTGGAGAGTAATGTCCCTTCGCCAACTGTAATCAATAGATTAACATTGACAGACAAACAATTCAGTCCCTGTATTAATGGAATTCCTATTGATGTCAACAGCCATCGTTTGTCAATGATAATACAAGAACACTATTCTACTTTTACCTTTTTAAAAAGATCTTGAATTTTCTTTAACCTGAGCAGAAATTTGCTGTAACAGGATGGAGCCAATCCTTCTATATTACAGCTTTTACAGTCTCTAGTTTACGATGATGCTTCCATGCAAGCTTCGTGTGTTCATATTGATTGGTATTGTCATTTATTGTCCTGCTGTGCAATGCTGGTGAGATTTTAGGATAGTTTTTCTGCATTCAATGTCAGTCATCAGATTTTATGGCGAAGAACAATTGTTTTCTCCTGTTATATTAAATTCACCTACTTCAAAATGATAAATTGATGCTCATTAAAATACTTGAATTTAACAGATTACTGGATCTACTTGTAAAAAAAGTAATTATTGTGGGGTCCAAGGCCAATATTGTTTTTATTCTATGAGATTAAATTGTTCTCTTCTCAATAAATTGACATTATGAAATTCAAAATCATCTAAGAATATTTTGTAAGAGTTATATTTGTCTCACACATAATTATGCAATGTTTAATGATGAAATAGTTGTATATCATGATTTTCTTGTTCATAATATTTAATTGTCATGTGAATAATTGGTATGTGATTTTAGAAAATAAAAGTTATATCCAGTAAGTCATAAAAAAAATATAAAAAAAATGATAATTTCCATAGTCAACCAAATCATAATTTGATAATGATACATACAGTTTTTAAAGGAATGTTTTTTTTTCTAAGAAAGTAGGGGAGTTATTTTGTTTGCTATTTTTATGGTGCAATCCATTCCTCGTTTATGTGATAAACACTTTGTATGTAATTCCTCAGATTTTATTTCTGGATTGTGGGCTTGAAACTGTTTTGTGCATTTCTAAGGATTAGGCGGGTACTGAAAAAGTGGATTTAAATGCCTCAAAATCTTTTTTCTTGCACACAAATCAAAATTGTTGTTCTAATAATGTCTGTTTAATCCTTCAAGCTTGTGGAAATTGCTTGGTATTCAATTTATTAGCGATGTTGACCAAAAAGACTTGAAATACCTCATGTAGTTGTTTTGGTAAAACTAGTCTAAAGAAATTTTGAAAACACTGGCTTTGTCTGTGACTTGGGGCTATAATTTGGTAGAACCAGTCTAAAAAATATATCAAAAACACATAACATGTTAGTGACTCTGTGACTCTTTTGGTAGAACCAGTCCAAAGGATTTCTGAAAACCCTTAAAATTGTCTGAGACCCAGTAGCTCTTTTGGTAGAACCAAACTTAAGGAATATTGAAAACACTTTAGTTGTCTGTAAATCCGGTTCTTTTGGTAGAACCAGTCTTAAATGGAATATCAATATCTCTTAAATTGTCTTTGACTCTTTTTTTTTTGGTAAAACCAGTCTGAGGAATATCAAAACTCCTTAAATTTTCCTTAAATCGGTGGCTTGTTTGGTAGAACCAGTCTTAAGGAAGATCAAGAACACTTAAAATGTCCATGATATGGTGCATCTTTTGGTAGAACCAGTCCAAAGAAATATGGAAATTACATAAATTTGTCTGTGAATCATGTGTTTCTTTTAAAGCCCCATTCTTGTCTTTAGTCTGACAGTTTATTTGTTTATATTTATGGCCACACCAAATTGATATTTTGTTCTGCGGATTTACCGCTCCTATTTTTTTGAAAATGTAAAAAAAAACATTTTTATTTTTTTTGTGCGCCCGCACCTCCATTTTGATCCCCAAGCAGATTTTTTTCAGGTAATAATTTATTAAAAGGCTAAAAATAATCACGTATAATTTTTCTACGCTAGTTTTCGTGTTTTTGTAAAGGGAGGTTACGATGCGTAGTGTTTTTATACTGTATATTGATCGGTTTAGCATGGGTTCAATAATTTCAATCAAAATGGCCGCTTCCGGTATAAACAATGTAGCTCGAAGTTTGGAAATTAAATCTTATTTTTGACAATAAATATGTTTTGAGCATGCTTGAAGTCATTGTTCATCGTCTCATACACTAAAGGATCATTATTTAAAGCAACCATTATGCAATAAAGCATGTGTATCTGAGACAGGTAGCGATTATATTGCGTAATTAGTGACTCGTTTTGAATGGTAATCGGAATGATCAACTTAGTACTATTCCTAATACAAGGGACCAACATTTTACCTCGTTACGACGATGCTGAGTGATTGTTTGGTCCAAATTGATGATTGTATCAAGCTTATTTTTTATCAAATTCTGACAAAGCAATAGTTTTGAACAAATATCTTTTCACAAATAGCGATATAAACACTGGTCTGGATATACCTCAACATAAGTAAGCCTAAGTTTATCACCTTATATTTTGTTTTTATTTGCAACATAATCCGGGATTGTAATGCGCTTGTCAGTTGTAACCACTGCTCCGCCCACCCCTCGCCCTTGTTCCAGGGGTAAACCGGGGACAGCAGAGGCAATGGGTAGTCCAAATAATTGTACGTTGACGGATTTTTTTTAGATTTTTGATATGGCAAATCCTTCACGTACAAATTGTTTAGTATCAAAAGTGGGTAGTTGTTTTGATCAGGATACCGGGTTAAAGCATATAGCGTCTATAAAATATCATAAAAACAAGAAATATTACCAGATAACGTTATTTTATATTAGTTCCATACACAAAAAAATAAATATCCAACTTATAATTATGAGTTTGACGGCTTTTCTTCATTTCCTTATGTCAAAACATAACGATATATACATGAAGGGCACCTGCAAGGCTTTAGGGCACAGTTTTAAATCGCTCAGAACATTTCGGCCATGGCCGAGTTGCAAGTAATTACCTTTCATTTTATATAAATTGTGCTTATAACAAAAAAGGGCATATAATCGGCGAGGTAAATGAAAATCGCCATTATTTGACCACCAGTGCAGAAATAAAGTATTACAATTTCTCCACAAAAAATAAAGCTAAGTAACATTATCCTCCATATGATATATTAGTTATATGTTACAAAAATGATTGGCAGTGGACGTAGCAGCAAGCTAAAAGCAAAAATGGTCTGATAACATTGCTGACAAAAGAGCAAAATTATTAACAAATTTTTAAATTGTCTTCATTAAACTTATAACTATATTAAGATAAGACAGTTCTCTCTTAAATTATCAAAATTTTAATTTGAGAATTAGTTTTGTATTATTTCCTTTGCGATATCAAAGTATGTCGAAAACTAAAAAAATATTTCTATGGAGCTACATTCAAAGCTGATAGACGTTTAATATTAAAAATCTGAATAATGTTTTCATTTTTCTTAATATGATTACTTCATTTAAACCAACTAAAAATTAACACACTATTGTTTCGTGCTATTTAACTTTGAATATGGTATCTAATTTCTGGGGGCTGTTTCAATAAAGGATTTTAGTCGTAACTTCAATTATCTTAAACCTGTATAAAGATTAACAATACGTGTACATCAATTATTTTTATTTACTCAATTTGGTGTTCATTTTCAATGCTGACTCGAGTTCAATTCACTCAAATATGTAATAAAATAATGGAACTATGACACTAAGATATTTTCAATTTACGATAAAAATCTTTATTGAAACGCACCCCTGCATTTTACGTAATAGCGATTTATAAAAAAATCAGTTAACAAATTAAGACAACTTGAAAGACAGAAAACATGGTGTTGTTTGTAAATAACAACAAATGTCTCCATTATTGGATGATCTCGTCTAGAAATGATGAATGATTTGAAAAGTAAAGAATTTGGCTCTTGATTGGTTAAATGTGGAATTTGAAGGTTTTCTTTGCATTATATATCATTATACCTCTTGATAACTGTTATGCCAGAAAAAACAAAGGATCAAAATTCGCACCTTTTTGTAAAAGTGGACACAACTAGACTAGGATCCAACCAAATTACTTAAAGCTGGGAACATGAATAAATATCCAACTCCCAGCTCAAATTAAAATCGCAATTAATATAAACTCATCAATTATCATGTTTTTAAGGTTTGAAACAAATAACACTCTTTATTAATTAAGTGTCACTAAGATAAATGTCTCACCAGCTAGGCTTGCTTTTATTCTTCTTTTCTTAAAATGATTATAGGTTCATATGTTTGCAGAATAATGATAAACATATACCCCTACACACAGGGTATAAATTAGTCTAAAATAGTAGACGTAGTATACGGGATTCTTTATACCCCCAACAAACGAAGTTGGAGTCACCCTGTGGTCGGTCAGTCGGTCGGTTTGTCAGTCGGTCCGTTGCAATTTACCTTGTCCGGAGCATAACTTAAAAACTACTGGATGGAATTGGATTAAACTTCATACAATGATAGAGCTTAATGAGCGGAAGTGCAGTGTACAATAACCATAACTCTATTCTTGCTTATTACTGAGTTATTGCCCTTTGTTACTTTTTTGTCCGGAGTATAACTTGAAAAGTACTGGATGGAATTTAATAAAACTTAATACAGTGATAGATCATAATGAGAGGAAGTTCAGTGTACAGGAACTGCAATTCTATTTCAGCTAATTACAGAGTTACTGCCCTTTGTTAATTTTCTTGTCCTGAGCATAACTTGAAAATTATTGGATGGAATTTAATAAAACTTCATACAGTGATATATCATAATGAGAGAAAGTGCAGTGTACAGAAACCGCAATTCTATTTCAGCCAATTACAGTGTTATTGCCCTTTGTTACTTTTTTCTTGTCCAGAGCATAACTTGAAAACTACCGGATGGAATGTAATATAACTTTATACAATGGTACAGCACAATGAGAAGGAGTTCAGTGTGTTCATGAATTGTTACACTATTTTTTGCAAATTACAGAGTTATTGCCTTTTTCTGTGCTTTTTTTTTGTCAAACTTTTGTCCGGACAGTAACTTGAAAACTACTTGATGGAATTTCATAAAACTTCATACAATGATAAATCATAATGAGAGGTGGCGTTTGCGGGTATTAATCACCTTCAGTGATAGCTCTTGTTTAATCCATAACATCTAAAACGGGTTTGTGCAAAAACAGGGGGGTTTTGAAGAATATTGAAATTGTATTTAGAGATGTAGTTTATGTTTGAAATAGATTTACTATTAATAGTAATAGGTATTACGATTGTTGTAAAACTGTAAACCGCAGCGTTGCAAGTGCCTGTTATGTACATAAATCATTATGTTTTTACAGTATGAAATAAAAAAAATCACATCAAAATCATAATTATTCGTTGGATATCTTTTTTTGTGTACGGAACTAATATAAAATGACATTATCTCATTATTTTTTATTTTAGAAATCATGTGACTTTCTTTATGCCATATATTCTATGTTGCTTTATATATTACTTGTTTCCATTCGAGGAATTTTTTGGTTTAATTTTTTTTTTTAAACAAAATAGTTATACTTACTCCATTACTTTCATAAAAGTATTTCACTTGAAAGCTAAGTTATATTCAACTAAAGAAAGGTCGTAATAAGACAATTAGTATTAACACATTAAATCTGATTTTTTTCACTAAAGACCATTGATGATTTTTTCATGCTTGCATCACATTTATTTTAGAAACAGGAGCTTGAATTATTATTTTTTTTGGGGGGGGGGGGGTCAAGGTAAATGTCACTGTTTCTAAAAGTAGAATTTGGTTTCTGGTCAAACAATTTCAATAAGAATTGATGGATAGTAATGAAAGTTGGTGTTTATGTAGCTTATATGAAGAGCTAGCTTAGGATTGCTTTGAGGCGGGTGGGGTCAAGGTCAGTGTAACTAAAAATAGATAAATGGTTTTTTTCCAATTACTTAAGGCTGCTACTTTTCCATAATTCACACAAGTAATTAATTGGCTATAATTTAAAAACCTGGTTTTATTGGTTGAGGCTTCGCTTTGTTTTTCTGTTTCATTTTAGAGAAAACTTGCAGAGAGTGATAGAAAAGAGTTTAGGGAAAACATTTCAGGACGTTTCTTATGTTACATGTATGTTGTTGTTATCATAGTATCTCCAATAGACACTCTTGTTACTATTGCAAGTGTAAGTGACAGTGTTATAAATCCTTCTACTCTACGTCCATCAGTGCCCAGAGCTCCTTAAGACAAGTCTCAAGGAAGACTTTGTAGCTGTAGAAAACAGTGAAGAACCTTTTAATTATTTGTCACCAAGCCAGTTGTTAGTGGGGTTTAGATATAAGAACCGTTGAGTAATGAATCAAATGTCTTCCATGGAGATGTTTAGTGAACTGTCGTGTCTAAAGAAATTATGTTGAAAAGTTTTACACTTTTTTTGACCAAAAAATTCTGTTGTGGCCGAGATAACAAAATGGAATCATTCACTTCATATAAATTATTAATGTAAGAACTATAAGATGGACAGATATAAAGAAATGTCTATTTCCATTTTAAGTTTTGAATAAATTATATAAACGTGAAAAGTTATCAACAAAATATTCATTAAGGGATCCATTGCTTATATGCTTAAAATATTGTGTCTTTTCCAGTTTTTAACTTTGCTTCCTTTGTAGAACAATTGTATATAAACTTATAAACAAGGGTACTCAACTCACATTAAAAGATTTAAAATTCCCATACAATGTGCAGGCCCTCCCTTTATGTGCAGCCTCAAGAGAAAACATTATATTGACCAATACCCAGAAGAAAGCACAGTCTTGCCCAATACCAAAGAGATATCATGGTCTTGCCTTATACCCAACAGAAAACATGGTCTGCTAAATACCCAGAAGAAAACATTGTCTTGCCTTATACCCAACAGAAAATATGGTCTGCTAAATACCCAGAAGAAAACATTGTCTTGCTCTATACCCAAGAGAACACATGGTCTGCTAAATACCCAGAAGAAGACATTGTCTTGCCCTATACCCAACAGAAAACATGGTCTGCTAAATACCCAGAAGAAGACATTGTCTTGCCCTATACCCAACAGAAAACATGGTCTGCTGAATACCCAGAAGAAGACATTGCCTTGCTCTATACCCAAGAGAAAACATGGTCTGCTAAATAACCAGAAGAAAAACATTGTCTTGCTCTATACCCAAGAGAAAACATGGTCTGCTAAATACCCAGAAGAAGACATTGTCTTGCTCTATACCCAAGAGAAAACATGGTCTGCTAAATACCCAGAAGAAGACATTGTCTTGCTCTATACCCAAGAGAAAACATGGTCTGCTAAATACCCAGAAGAAGACATTGTCTTGCCCTATACCCAACAGAACACATGGTCTGCTAAATAACCAGAAGAAAAACATTGTCTTGCTCTATACCCAAGAGAAAACATGGTCTGCTAAATACCCAGAAGAAAACATTGTCTTGCCCTATACCCAACAGAACACATGGTCTGCTAAATAACCAGAAGAAAACATTGTCTTGCCCTATACCCAACAGAACACATGGTCTGCTAAATACCCAGAAGAAGACATTGTCTTGCCCTATACCCAACAGAACACATGGTCTGCTAAATACCCAGAAGAAGACATTGTCTTGCGCTATACCCAACAGAACACATGGTCTGCTAAATACCCAGAAGAAGACATTGTCTTGCCCTATACCCAACAGAACACATGGTCTGCTAAATACCCAGAAGAAAACATTGTCTTGCCCTATACCCAACAGAACACATGGTCTGCTAAATACCCAGAAGAAAACATTGTCTTGCCCTATACCCAACAGAAAACATGGTCTGCTAAATACCCAGAAGAAAACATTGTCTTGCCCTATACCCAACAGAAAACATGGTCTGCTAAATACCCAGAAGAAAACATTGTCTTGCCCTATACCCAAGAGAAAACATGGTCTGCTAAATACCCAGAAGAAGACATTGTCTTGCCCTATACCCAACAGAAAACATGGTCTGCTAAATACCCAGAAGAAGACATTGTCTTGCCCTATACCCAAGAGAAAACATGGTCTGCTAAATACCCAGAAGAAGACATTGTCTTGCCCTATACTCAACAGAAAACATGGTCTGCTAAATACCCAGAAGACATTGTCTTGCCCTATATCAACAGAAAACATGGTCTGCTAAATACCCAGAAGACATTGTCTTGCCCTATACCCAACAGAAAACATGGTCTGCTAAATACCCAGAAGAAGACATTGTCTTGCCCTATACCCAACAGAAAACATGGTCTGCTAAATACCCAGAAGAAGACATTGTCTTGCCCTATACCCAAGAGAACACATGGTCTGCTAAATACCCAGAAGAAGACATTGTCTTGCCCTATACCCAAGAGAAAACATGGTCTGCTAAATACCCAGAAGAAGACATTGTCTTGCCCTATACCCAAGAGAAAACATGGTCTGCTAAATACCCAGAAGAAGACATTGTCTTGCCCTATACCCAACAGAACACATGGTCTGCTAAATACCCAGAAGAAGACATTGTCTTGCCCTATACCCAACAGAACACATGGTCTGCTAAATACCCAGAAGAAGACATTGTCTTGCCCTATACTCAAGAGAAAACATGGTCTGCTAAATACCCAGAAGAAGACATTGTCTTGCCCTATACCCAATAGAAAACATGGTCTGCTAAATACCCAGAAGAAAACATTGTCTTGCTCTATACCCAAGAGAACACATGGTCTGCTAAATACCCAGAAGAAGACATTGTCTTGCCCTATACCCAACAGAAAACATGGTCTGCTAAATACCCAGAAGAAGACATTGTCTTGCCCTATACCCAACAGAAAACATGGTCTGCTGAATACCCAGAAGAAGACATTGTCTTGCCCTATACTCAAGAGAAAACATGGTCTGCTAAATATCCAGAAGAAGACATTGTCTTGCCCTATACTCAAGAGAAAACATGGTCTGCTAAATACCCAGAAGAAGACATTGTCTTGCCCTATACCCAACAGAACACATGGTCTGCTAAATAACCAGAAGAAAACATTGTCTTGCCCTATACCCAACAGAACACATGGTCTGCTAAATACCCAGAAGAAGATATTGTCTTGCCCTATACCCAACAGAACACATGGTCTGCTAAATACCCAGAAGAAGACATTGTCTTGCCCTATACCCAACAGAACACATGGTCTGCTAAATACCCAGAAGAAGACATTGTCTTGCCCTATACCCAACAGAACACATGGTCTGCTAAATACCCAGAAGAAAACATTGTCTTGCCCTATACTCAAGAGAAAACATGGTCTGCTAAATACCCAGAAGAAAACATTGTCTTGCCCTATACCCAACAGAAAACATGGTCTGCTAAATACCCAGAAGAAAACATTGTCTTGCCCTATACCCAACAGAAAACATGGTCTGCTAAATACCCAGAAGAAGACATTGTCTTGCCCTATACCCAACAGAAAACATGGTCTGCTAAATACCCAGAAGAAGACATTGTCTTGCCCTATACCCAAGAGAAAACATGGTCTGCTAAATACCCAGAAGACATTGTCTTGCCCTATACTCAACAGAAAACATGGTCTGCTAAATACCCAGAAGACATTGTCTTGCCCTATACCCAACAGAAAACATGGTCTGCTAAATACCCTGAAGAAGACATTGTCTTGCCCTATACCCAACAGAAAACATGGTCTGCTAAATACCCTGAAGAAGACATTGTCTTGCCCTATACCCAACAGAAAACATGGTCTGCTAAATACCCAGAAGAAGACATTGTCTTGCCCTATACCCAACAGAAAACATGGTCTGCTAAATACCCAGAAGAAGACATTGTCTTGCCCTATACCCAAGAGAAAACATGGTCTGCTAAATACCCAGAAGAAGACATTGTCTTGCCCTATACCCAAGAGAAAACATGGTCTGCTAAATACCCAGAAGAAGACATTGTCTTGCCCTATACTCAAGAGAAAACATGGTCTGCTAAATACCCAGAAGAAGACATTGTCTTGCCCTATACTCAAGAGAAAACATGGTCTGCTAAATACCCAAAAGAAGACATTGTCTTGCCCTATACCCAATAGAAAACATGGTCTGCTAAATACCCAGAAGAAAACATTGTCTTGCTCTATACCCAAGAGAACACATGGTCTGCTAAATACCCAGAAGAAGACATTGTCTTGCCCTATACCCAACAGAAAACATGGTCTGCTAAATACCCAGAAGAAGACATTGTCTTGCCCTATACCCAACAGAAAACATGGTCTGCTGAATACCCAGAAGAAGACATTGTCTTGCCCTATACCCAAGAGAAAACATGGTCTGCTAAATACCCAGAAGAAGACATTGTCTTGCCCTATACTCAAGAGAAAACATGGTCTGCTAAATACCCAGAAGAAGACATTGTCTTGCCCTATACCCAACAGAAAACATGGTCTGCTAAATACCCAGAAGAAGACATTGTCTTGCCCTATACTCAACAGAAAACATGGTCTGCAAAATACCCAGAAGAAGACATTGTCTTGCCCTATACTCAAGAGAACACATGGTCTGCTAAAAACCCAGAAGAAGACATTGTCTTGCCCTATACTCAAGAGAAAACATGGTCTGCTAAATACCCAGAAGAAGATATTGTCTTGCCCTATACTCAAGAGAAAACATGGTCTGCTAAATACCCAGAAGAAGACATTGTCTTGCCCTATACTCAAGAGAAAACATGGTCTGTTAAATACCCAGAAGAAGACATTGTCTTGCCCTATACTCAACAGAAAACATGGTCTGCTAAATACCCAGAAGAAGACATTGTCTTGCCCTATACTCAAGAGAAAACATGGTCTGCTAAATACCCTGAAGAAAACATTGTCTTGCCCTATACCCAAGAGAAAACATGGTCTGCTAAATACCCAAAAGAAAACATTGTCTTGCCCTATACTCAAGAGAAAACATGGTCTGCTAAATACCCAGAAGAAGACATTGTCTTGCCCTATACTCAAGAGAAAACATGGTCTGCTAAATACCCAGAAGAAGACATTGTCTTGCCCTATACCCAAGAGAAAACATGGTCTGCTAAATACCCAGAAGAAGACATTGTCTTGCCCTATACTCAAGAGAAGACATGTTCTGCTAAATACCCAGAAGAAAACATTGTCTTGCCCTATACTCAAGAGAAAACATGGTCTGCTAAATACCCAGAAGAAGACATTGTCTTGCCCTATACTCAAGAGAAGACATGTTCTGCTAAATACCCAGAAGAAAACATTGTCTTGCCCTATACTCAAGAGAAAACATGGTCTGCTAAATACCCAGAAGAAGACATTGTCTTGCCCTATACTCAAGAGAAAACATAGTTAGGCCAAATATTAAGGAGAAAGCACCATCTTGCCCATTTCTCAAGAGAAAACATGGTCTTGCCAAATGTGAAAGAGAAAGCACCATCTTGCCCATTGCTCAAAAGAAAACATGGTTTTGCCAAAAGTCAACGATAAAGCACCATCTTGCCCATTGCTCAAAAGAATACATGATTTTGCCAAAAGTCAAAGAGAAAGCACCATCTTGCCCATTGCTCAAGAGAAAACTTGGTCTTGCCAAATTTCCAAGAAAAAAACATTTAAGGTTTGCCAATTGTCCAAGAGAAAATATATGGTCTTGCCCAATGTCCAAGAGGAAACATGGTCGTGGCCAAATGTCCAAGAGGAAGCATGGTCTTGCCAAATGTCGAAGAGAAAATATATGGTCTTGCCCAATGTCCAAGAGGAAACATGGTCGTGGCCAAATGTCCAAGAAAAAGCATGGTCTTGCCCAATGTCGAAGAGAAAATATATGGTCTTGCCCAATGTCCAAGAGGAAACATGGTTGTGGCCAAATGTCCAAGAGGAAGCAAGAGTTTGCCAATATGCCAAAGAGAAAACATTGTCTTGCCCAATACCCAGAAGGATACATAATGTTGCCAAGTACCCAAGATAAACATTGGTTTTCCAAAAGCCCATGAGAAGAATTAGTGTTGCCAAGTACCCAGGATAAACATGGGCTTCCCTCACCCATGAGGAAACTTAGTGTTACTCAATGTCAAATAGGAAACATGGTTTTCCAAATGCCAATGAGAAGTCATGGTCTTGCCTAATGCTGAAGAAAAAATGTGGTGTTGCCATGCAACAAATCGAAAAAATGCTCTTGTTTAAGAAAAAATGCTCTTGCATGTTTTTTTAAGAAAAATTGTGTTTCCAAGTGTTTCAAATAAAAACATGTTTCTAATATTGTATTGCCTTAGAGCAAACATTTTCTTGACCAAAAGTTTTCATATAACTGCTGCTCTGCAATTATTTAGCATGCATTTTACCTTATTTACTAATGGAAACATCTCATACAAATCGTTTCTACTTCCAGGGTGGCATAATGGAAATCATGGTACTGAGATCTGCGATGGGGTTTGATCCACAGAACCTTAAGTGGAAGCTTAAAGCGCAGCAGAGCATAAAGGAAGACGAACACAAAATCGATCCATCAATTATTCGGGAACATCTTGGTGCATCAATGTACCAGGATCATGTGCAGTTTGTGCGGGGATTACACATGCTGACTAGAAGCGACCGAACTGTAATGACACTCATGTTCGTAATCGAAATTTTCTCTCCAGATCGGGCTAACTTGAAAAACATTGAAGCAGTGACAAAAGCACAAGAAAAGTACACGACCTGGCTCCAGCACTATTTGGAATCGATAATGTCAGTACAGGAGGCTCAGGATTTGTACCCCAAACTACTCATGAAAATGCTGGAAGTGCGCAATCTTGGTGAATCAAGTGCCAAATTGGCGTCAAATTTAGACATTTCAAAGCTGGAGCCACTGCTTATAGAAGTTTTCAGTTTGCAGAAATGAGATGATTCATGACTCCAAACTTGACAAAGTGTGCTTGATTGAAAACATGATCTCCAGGTTATAAATTTATAGATAGGACAAGGAATTGGGTCAAGGAGAATAGAATTAACAACATGCAGACACTGTCAGCTTGCATTGGATTTGTAGCATAATGCATAATGCTCTTAAAATGAAAAATGGCATTTTATTGACACAGATTTTGAGATGTTAGTTTACCTCATATGTATGTGAATCCTGTTAAACATGTTTATATATTCTGTGGTTATGTGGTTTATTCATGGCCCATTATCAATCCTTGAATGCATGATTAATGTTATCTACTTATTGTTATCAAAAATGGCATACATGTTGGCTTAGATTGTATAACTGCTTCAGCATTGTTTAATGATTTGTATGACATTACATGCGTAATGATTTGTACGACATTACATGCGCTGCCTTTGAACCTTTGTTAAGAATGTTGTTTATTATATTTCAAGCTGTTGCTGTTATTTTAGTTTTATAGAAATCAAAGTTATATTTCTGCCACAGAAGTTCTGTAAGATGATTTTGACCTAGAAAGTTTATGCATTATGTTCTGAGGAAAATTGGTCAAAACAATCATTTTGAATGCATCATGTCACCAAAATAGAATAACAGTCCAAAATCAATGCCTTTCATTTTGTTATTTTGCAGGGAATTACACCCAAATGTCTGTAAACGTAAATATGATTTTCTCAACCAATCAGAAAAAAGATATTATTTTCTCCAAAATAATGCAACATTGGACCATTATGATGATGTTTAGCTGTCTGCTTCTCTATGCAGTTATATTTGTTAGGAATTTAGGCATTATCCCAAGTGCTTTTACTTGAAAATGCTCCATTTTATTGCAGAAGGCAACATTAACTTGTGTACCTGCATGAAGATAAAACACATTTGCAACCACACTTCGGCAAAATGTCATGCACGTTCTTGGTTCATATATATCTTTGCTGTGTAGGATCATGCAAGTTTTCTATTTATATTATTAGGTCGGTAGCCTTAAGTTACTATTTCGATGAAAACATAATTCATCATTTACATTCCTATTTCGTTTATAATACATATACTTGATCTAGAAATCATTAACAGCAAAGCCTCTGTCAAATTTCTTAAAGTTGACCTATTTGTCTTTTTCAAGTCATCGGTATGGTTTTGTTTAAAACACTAAGTGAAGTAGGGCATCTACCAGGAATAAAGCTACTTATACTTTCTCCAGACTTTCCCTTATTGAACATTGTTTATTTCATAGTAAGATGTTTGTTTGGATCATTTGCTATATCATTTATATGGCTTTTCAGGACAAAATGTATTTAATTTGGTAAGATGATAATCTCCAAATGTATTTGGGGTGGATGGAAAAATTCTGACCAAAGGGCACATGTGGAATCATGTAACGAGGCTTGCAGATTTACAAGCAACACAGCGTGTCAGAAGGTTAGATTTTTTCATCCACCGTTTTGAGGTTTTCATTGAATAACATTTTTGTTGATGTACTGACGGTTCTGACTCTTCTTTTCTAAATTGTTCTATTTTTAATTTAGTACCATTATCCATTAAAATATTCTGAAATGGCGTTAAGTTGCACATGAATCGTCCTACCTGGGTTAAATTCAAGGCCAGATAAAAACTGGGAAATGCATGTCCGTCATGCAAGAAAAGATATTCTAATTTGGGAATTTATTATGCATTAAGTGTTATAGTCCATTAAACTAAGAAGTAAGGTACAATAAATAGCAAATGAACACAGTTCATTGCAGAGGGGTTTAATACCTTGTTTAGCTTTAATAACTATGATATAGAGTTATTTGGGATGAATCTGAAACCATGTCGGCTACACTAGGACATTTATGTGTGACAGAAATATAGGGTCATAATTCTGTCTTACATTATTTTCTTATCAAAGTTTGTCTGCCTGATTTCAGAATTTTATATATATGTGACTTGCAGTTCAATAGGATTGCCTGTCAGTTCAATAGTTTTATTCTTAAAACTTTTAATATAGAGCCCATAAATTCCATTAAATAATACAATTATGATGTTTTTACTGGGGTACATGTATAATGTCTTAGAGAACATTTTAAAATCATACAGATATAATTAGATTGAAAGGAATCTCAAGAGAGCTATTTTTTAATCTGATTTTATCATTCAGAAACCACTGCATATATGTAAATTCATATACAACCCCTAATTATAACATTTTATGTATATAAATATATATACATATTTATTGTTATCACTCACACCGGTGAATAATTTTCTCTCATTTCATGGAAATGTTTGGAATAAGTACTTCATGTACTTTATGTACTTCACCTGTAAAAGTATATTTTCCTTTAATTTGACCTGCTTTCAAAGTTTAATTGTATATTAATATGACCTTAGGTGAATACATAGTTTTGAAAAATAAATTGATACATAGATTTACTTAGTTGTTTAATGTAATTTGTGAAATGAGTATAAGGCCTAAGGCAGTGTAAGATTTCAACTTCATAAGTTACATTTCACAAGTGGCTTTTGGCGTTTACAAGGTGCTGTATAACTGCAATTTATATCAAAGGAGGAAAATGACTTACAGACACAGCTGAACCTAAAACTAACAATCTGACCTACAAACATGTACATGTACCCTGGGGTATTTCCTAGCAGTGAACTCAGAAACTATTTTTGTTGGCCTAATTAGATGATGTTTTATTGTTTTTTATTCTTGATCTGTGTGAGATTTTCTGTAGCAGAAGTGTCTGATTTTAGGGCTGTTCCAGGAACTGAAAGATAATTTTGATGACTAATTTTACTTCTTATCAATCCATGTTAGTGTGAAGGGTTTTATTGTATGGTATGTTTTACAGTTCGAACCCTTATGATTTGCTTGTCATTGTTTTAATAGCAATGATAAATAGTGTTCTGTTTGTTCTGACGAAACATTGTTAACTCATGTATTATTTGAGAAATTGAATATGTTCACATGTAAATATACATTCTGTTGCAGAAATAAGTAATATGCTGATTTTCTTTGGTATCTTGTTGAATATTATGTATGAAATCATGGCATAAACTGAGTTTTTGTCTGTTAAGTCAGGTAGTATAGTAGGATAGTGGTTTGTGAGTACAAGCTCTACCCTGCATGTCACATACATGTAAAATACAATACCCTAGTGGCCATAATCATCTCACATTCCTCCCATGCATGGACCATGTTTTGACATAAGTAGCAGTATTTTCTTAATTTTCAATCTAAGTTTTCATCATTTATTACTTCAGAAACTCTTAGAATTGTATATAAATTACAATGTATAAAATTAGCATTGCCTTACAAAAGTACAGTCTGTCCATGTGATTAGGCCATTTCTGAAAGTTGAATAAAGAACGAAAAATTGATAGCTTATATGCCACTCATTTACAAATTTTACATGATTGCTTAAAAAAGATGACAAAAAAATTATCATATAAACAAGAATTAGGTGAGGTATTTTGATGATTCATGTTCTGACTGAAAAAAAGAGAGAAATACTATTTGCGCACTACATTTGTAGATGTGTAGGAAAAATCCTCTTATTATCTAAAGGGCTTATGATAATTTATGATCAGCAATTTTATTTGAAATTCATAGATTACAGGTAATTTGGCGATAAACCATTTTGATGCTTTCATGGTTAACTTAAAAATCCTTTCATACAAACAAGAGGATTTGCTGTAATAATATTAATGCTTGTTATGGTGAATATAGCGCTACTAAATAGGTTCAAGCATGAAAGTAAAAAATCAGAAATCAAACCTGCCCGGTTTTTACATGAATGCCATTGCCTTATAAGATCATGATAGAGTGAATTAAATCAACTTTTTACACCATGAAATGGCCGCTACGCCTAAATGCATTTTAATCTACTCAATGAAATTTTGTCAATATACCGAAACTGGAAAGGCTAAAACATTTACAGACTTGCATAATATTAACTTATATCCATTCCTATCATCTTTTTCTGTCACTTTTTGTGACAAAACATTCAAATAAGCTAATAAACTCTAAGATATTTCCCAGAATTTGTCGTAAACGTGGTAGCGATTTTACTGGTACTGTTGCACGGGCAAAACAGGGCTTATTTTTTCCCTGGAGCATTAGCATTAAGTATTCAGTGTAAGCTAGCATGCTGTATTTCAACACAATCTCCAGTTGTTTTTTTTAATTCCACTGCAGGCTTTTATGACTTGGTAACAGAAGTTTCTCTGTACAGCTTATTGTCTCATAATAAATTTGGTATGTGAAGCACGAAGCAATTTTCAGCATAATAATTCTACTACATTTCATGCATTTTTCTGGTATCTCTGTTCACATCTTGTTACACATTGCATTGTCTTTATTTACTTCAATATTTTATGTTGTACATGAGTTTGAGAGAATAAACATGATGACTTGACTTGTGAATGCATTTTACTACTTTAAAAGTAAGTTCTTTATTGTGTGTTGAGCGCAGTTCAATACATATTTTAAAGAATCTTTTTTGATATGTTATTAAAAAAAATATTACTTGTGGAAGTTATGTGTGATGTAAGCGAGTAAGAAGATGCTGTTTGTGATGAAAAAGAGTTAGATGTGATGTTATGTGTGATGTAAAAGAGTTAGATGTGATGTTATGTGTGATGTAAAAGAGTTAGATGTGATGTTAATTGTGATGTAAAAGAGTTAGATGTGATGTTATGTGTGATGTAAAAGAGTTAGATGTGATGTTATGTGTGATGTAAAAGAGTTAGATGTGATGTTATGTGTGATGTAAAAGAGTTAGATGTGATGTTATGTGTGATGTAAAAGAGTTAGATGTGATGGTATGTGTGATGTAAAAGAGTTAAATGTGATATTATGTGTGATTTAAAAGAGTTAGATGTGATGTAATCAGTTTACTTTTATTTGATTTTGTTTATCAATATTTGGTTATTTTTCTGGAAATCTACCAGTTGTTAATTCTTAAATATTCTATATAATAGATTAAAATTATGAACTTATGATACAAATTTAACTGCAGTATGTTGTTTGTATATCTGCACACATGCACAACTATATCAGATATGAGTACCGGTGATGCTTGAAGGATTTGTGATATATTTTTTTCTGGAAATATTCTATTATTAACTACCTGGTAGTTCTATGCTTGAGATGGGAGCAAGAAATGTTTACACTCTTTTAGAAATGTTCAGTATTGTCTTAAAAGATACAGCTTTTGTTAATAGCCAGGCTGCTGTGCTTTTTGCAAAATTTTATGTACAAAATTGGCAACATTATACCTACTATAAGCTATAAATAGTATATCAAAATTCCTCAAAACAAATGGTGTATGTAATTGTCGACAGAACTATTATCATACATATTTGGTATATAAATGACTTCACTAAATGGTTACATCAGCTCTACTTGTCTGGATAAGATTTTCACCATAAACTTGATATCTGATTTAATTGACCATTTAATGAGTGTCTAATTATAGAGTGCATCTTTGGGCTTTTTAACTGTCTAACCAAGTCATGTTATTGGGATGCAAGAGCCCATGATTAAGGCTGACATACAATGTGAATAGTTAGTTCTCACTCCTCTAGGTCAGGTGATGGTAAACAATTTGGGGAACAAAGTTCTTGAACACAGATGGCATTTCATTGAGTATCTCATAGCAAGGTCCTCTTGAATGCCCTTTAATAAAGACTTGATAATTGACCAGGGGCTGTTTGCAACAACCAACTTAGATTTCACTTAATATGAAGATTAAAATCCAAGTGTTTTGATTGGACTGTAAAAATAACTGGCCAATGAACTGAATGGAATTACTGAGGCATGTCCAAGGAAAAGGATTAGAACATGTATTGTAAGGACACCTTTAATTTAGCATTTCATTGACAGAGTACAGTCTGGGACCAATAACAAATCCTAACCCCTGGTACAGCACAAAACAAATTTAATTTCATATAAAAACAGGTGTGTCTGGCCCCAAGCCCTCAATTGTTATGACCTACTACAAGCCTGTTAACTTGCATCTTTCAAATACAACGTGTCTTCAAGAGGTACCTTTCCATTAAGGTTGATTTTGGAGTTCTTTATTATTTTTTCCTGTATTACCTGGTGAAATGTTCTTAAGTTACAATACTTTTAAACTATTCTTATGGCAGACATTTAGTTAACATTCTGTTGTTTTTTGTGAATAATATGGCTTATGCATTGACAGTAATCACATTTGTTTTAAATCACAATTGTTTTATAATGCTATATTATTCTTATGAAAAGGTTATGTTTTTAAAACAGTTGGTTCAAGTGTTTTTAACAGTAACTGCTTTGCGACTTTAATTTCTCACGTTATTTTTATGTTTTACATCTTCTGATGAATTCACAACTGTTTCTATTGATTTTGCCTTTCTTCAGTCTTGTAATATATATAGTTTTATGCATAAAGACTTCACACTGAACATATTTTAATCATGTTACAAACATTTATTGCATTTTTGTATAGAAGACATATGTGTGATGACTTGTTATCATATCTTTGATAAAATTGTCACATTGTAAAATAAGAATGTGAAATTGTCACAGTTAACTGATACTAATTCAAATATTAAATTATCACTGTGTAACTACTGTGTTATGTGAATGTGGTATTGTCACACTCTGGTAGGTTGAAATGTGAAATTGCCACAGTGTAGTTACTGTGATAGGTTAAATTGTGAAATTGCCACAGTGTAGTTACTGTGGTTAAAATGTGAAATTATGAAAGTGTAGTTACATTGCATTAGATTATGTTGTGAAATGTCACATTGTTATTGTTTTGGGTTAAGATGTGAAATTATCACAGTGTAGCTACTGTGTTATGTTAAAATGTGAAATTGTCTAGGTGTAGTTACTGTGTTAGGTTAAAATGTGACATTGTAACAGTGTAGTTACTGTGGTAGGTTTAAATTTGAAATTGTCACAGTGTTGATATTGCATTAGGTTAAAATTTGAAATTGTTACAGTGAAGTAATTGCATAAGGTTAAAATGTGAAATTGTCACAGTGTAGTTACTGTGGTAGGTTAAAATGTGAAAAAGTCACAGTGTAGTTACTGTGATAGATTAATATGTGAAATAATTGCAGTATAGTTACTACGTTAAGTTAATATGTGAAATTGTTACAGTGTAGTTATTCGTTAAATATGGTACTATTCTTAAAAATAGTTTCACCCTTTCCCACATTAAACAAATCTGCAACAGATAAACATGACAAAGCTTAATTACTAAAATTGTATTTCTTGAATAGTGCTTAAAACATAGTGGCAAAAGGAGGGATCAGAAAGCACCTATATGTGGGAAAGGATTGATGGATTATTGACTTGTTATAATAGTCAATTTGTTCACTATTCATGCATCATTTCATTACTATATCAGAGAATATGTGATTGTTTTAAATATAATTGCTGAATACATTAAGATTGTCTTTTTCATTTAATGTGAAAATGTGAAGGAAATATGCTAATACTTGTAAAATTGTTTTTAATTATATTGAACTATTGTTATTAAAACACAAGTGCTGTATTATTTAAGGCTGGAGTTTACATTTAAATGTATGTAGGTTCATTTTGGGTTCAGTTCATACTGTACCATGCTGTTATCTTGGGGAAGTTATAATCGTGTGCAGTCCTTTTTACAAGAATCTTTGGCCAAATTTTCAGTATTCGCAACAAAATAGATTACATACAATAATATTCAAAGTCCAGCAATTCTTTTGTACTCAAAATGATAATTTGTTAGTAATTTAAACCGTTTAAACTCAATAATCTGCACGCCTTTCACTCAAAATTACAGGATTCTATGGTAAAACTTACCC
Organism: Mya arenaria; assembly: GCF_026914265.1. Classification (NCBI taxonomy): domain Eukaryota; kingdom Metazoa; phylum Mollusca; class Bivalvia; order Myida; family Myidae; genus Mya; species Mya arenaria. Next base: position 63,156,687 of record NC_069133.1, on the reverse strand, counting down.
TTTTATGTTATCTACTTATACATGAAATATACATTCTATACCGGTAAATGTTTCGCATTGTAAATGTATTATATCACTATTCACCACTCAAGAGGCGGCAAATCGCTGCTACACAGTGTCAATTTATTGCCCAAAATGGCTTATCAGCAAACAAAGTAAAAGGCTGTTAAGCCCAATGGGCAATGAATGGACACATATTTTAGTTCACTGTGGCTGCTGCTACCTATAGTTATATGTGTAGACTTGCTCAATCCATGTCATTGCCATGAACATCAGTTGTTATCATTAAACTGTGGGTATTGTAGCTTATTCCGAGTTTGTGTTTTTTAACCAACCTGTACTATAGTATGACCCTCCAGTTGATGGTCTCGGCATCTAGGGTACCAATGGATACTTCCATTATATACATTAATGCGACTATATCTTGTGCAGATTATCAAAAAACAAAGATGGGACATCACATGGCTATTAACCTGTAGTCTAGTCGCTCGAGGTAGGTGTGAATTTTTTGTCCAGAGAGTGATCTTGGTATATTTATGTTGGAGGATGTCTGGCGTTCATTTTTAGCAGGGATGGGCAGATCGCATTATGCAGGTAACCATGGTAACCAAGACAAAAGCCAAGATTTCTTCCTTTTTCTGAGCCCTTGACTAAACTACCAGGGATAAAAGAAAGTCCGTTAACAGTATCCACACATGTGGTTTCATCATTGGACACAACAACTTATAATTATTTGTATTAGGGGAATGTAGAACTGATTACTGGTTATTAAACAATAACTGCTGGATCACCGCAGTGGGGACAGCTGTTGAACAGCTTACAGGCCATACAACTAACACTGGTGGTGTAAAATGTGTACCATTGCATGGTGCGAACAATAGTTAAAAGTCCGACAATATGTCAATATATAACAACACATGACTTCGATACCTTGGCAAAACGCATATAATTTGACACAAAGTATCTGCATTATATTAGAAAAAGGTATCATATTTTGTTATGTATATTTGTAATACTTACCTTTTTCAATTAGGACCACAGTCACAAGAAATGGTCTAGTCTAACTTCATCAAGACCATAGGATGCCTGTTGCTGTAAGTGGCAAGATGAAATACTATACAAAATGAGAGCAAGTTGTGAGGTCGGGTGGTACAGGTAAACTCCTCTCCCAAAAGAGGTACCCTCTTGTTGGCTGTCTCTAAAACCTGCTTCCAAGTACCACCAGAAGCCCCCTTCAAAGCACCAACAGGAGCACCCTTCCATGGACTCTAACCCAAGGGGTAGTTCCAAGGTCCACAAGGAGCAACTTCTCTTAGAATCTAAGCCAAGACATCATCCAAAGCACCACCAGGAGCACCCTCCAACATACTCTTGAGCAAGAGATAGTCCCAAGGAGCACCCTCCAAATTACTCTTGAGCAAGAGATAGCCCCAAGGAGCACACTCCAACATACTCTTGAGCAAGAGATAGTCCCAAGGAGCACTCTCCAACATACTCTTGAGCAAGAGATAGTCCTAAGGAGCACCCTCCAACATACTCTTGAGCAAGAGATAGTCCCAAGGAGCACCCTCCAACATACTCTTGAGCAAGAGATAGTCCCAAGGAGCACCCTCCAACATACTCTTGAGCAAGAGATAGTCCCAAGGAGCACCCTCCAACATACTCTTGAGCAAGAGATATTCCTAAGGAGCACTCTCCAACATACTCTTGAGCAAGAGATAGTCCCAAGGAGCACCCTCCAACATACTCTTGAGCAAGAGATAGTCCTAAGGAGCACCCTCCAAATTACTCTTTTGAGCAAGAGATAATCCCTAGGAGTACCATCCAACGTACTCTTGGGCAAGAAATTGTCCCAAGGAGCACACACCAACGTACTCTTGAGCAAGAGATAGTCCCAAGCACCACCAGGAGCACCCTCCAAGGTAGCCTGGAGCAAGAGATATGTGCTCACTCCAACATACTGTTGAGCAAGTGATAGTCCCAAGCACCACCATCAGCACTTTCCAACGTACCCTTGAGCAATCGATAGTCCCAAGCACCATCAGGAGCACCCTCCAAGGTAGCCTTGAGCAAGAGATATGTGCTCCCTCTGACGTACCCTTGAGCAAGAGATAGTCCCAAGCACCACCATCAGCACTTTCCAACGTATCCTTGAGCAATAGATAGTCCAAAGCACCACCAGGAGCACCCTCCAACATACTCTTGAGCCAGAGATAGTCCCAAGCACCATCAGGAGCACCCTCCAAGGTAGCCTTGAGCAAGAGATATGTGCTCCCTCCAACATACTATACTGTTGAGCAAGAGATAGTCCCACGCACCACCATCAGCACTTTCCAACGTACCCTTGAGCAAGAGATAGTCCAAAGCACCACCAGGAGCACTCTCCAACGTACTCTTGCACAAGAGATAGTCCCAAGCACCACCAGGAGCACCCTCCAACGTACCCTTGAGCAAGAGATAGTCCAAAGCACCACCATGAGCACCATCCAAGGTAGCATTGAGCAAGAGATATGTGCTCCCTCTGACGTACCCTTGAGCAAGAGATAGTCCCAAGCACCACCATGAGCACCCTCCAAGGTAGCCTTAAGCAAGAGATATGTGCTCCCTCTAACGTGCTGTTGAGCAAGAGATAGTCCCAAGCACCACCAGGAGCACCCTCCAACGTACCCTTGAGCAATAGATAGTCCCAAGCACCACCAGGAGCACCCTCCAACGTACCCTTGAGCAAGAGATAGTCCCAAGTACCACCAGGAGCAACCTCCAACGTACCCTTGAGCAAGAGATGGTCCAAAGCTCCACCAGGACCACCCTCCAACGTACCCTTGAGCAAGAGAGAGTCCAAAGCTCCACCAGGAGCACCTTTCAACGTACCCTTGAACAAGAGATAGTCCCAAGCACCACCAGGAGCACTCTCCAACTTACTCTTGCACAAGAGATAGTCCCAAGCTCCACCAGGAGCACCCTCCAATGTACCCTTGAGCAAGAGATAGTCCCAAGCACAACCAGGAGCACACCCCAACGTACCCTTGAGCAAGAGATAGTCCAAAGCACAACCAGGAGCACCCTCCAACGTACCCTTGAGCAAGAGATAGTCTCAAGCACAACCAGGAGCAACCTTCAGCGTACCCTTGAGCAAGAGATAGTCCAAAGCTCCACCAGGAGCAACCTCCAGCGTACCATTGAGCAAGAGATAGTCCAAAGCTCCACCAGGAGCACTCTCCAACTTACCCTTGCACAAGAGATAGTTCCAAGCACAATCAGGAGCACCCTCCAACGTACTTTTGGGGAAGAGATAATCCCAAGCACACCAGGAGCACCCTCCAACGTACTCTTGGGGAAGAGATAGTCCCAAGCTCCACCAGGAGCAACCCCTAACGTATCCTTGAGCAAGTTATAGTCCCAAGCTCCACTAGGAGCAACCTCCAACATACCATTGATCAAGTGATAGTCCCAAGCACCACAAAGAGCAACCTCCAACGTACCCTTGGGGAAGAGATAGTCCCAAGCACCACCAGGAGCACCCTCCAACGTACCCTTGAGCAAAGATAGTCCCAAGCACCACTAGGAGCACCTTAGAGATAGTTCAAGCTCCACCAGGAGCAACCTCCAACGTAACCTTGAGCATGAGATAGTCATAAGCACCATCAGGAGCACCAACGATATAGTCCCAAGCACCACCAGGAGCACCCTCCAACGTACTCTCGCACACGAGGTAATACCAAACACTCTTAGAGCACGCTCTTGTGGACTACTGCCCAAGAGGTTGTCCTTAGCTCCACAAGGAGCACTCTCCAACGTACTTTCTCTCAAGAGGTAGTTCCAAACACTACCAAGAGCACCCTCTTGTGGATTATTGCCCAATTTATATGGACCATTACTGAAAAGGAGAGTTACAATTATACAGTAGTATGTTACCCACCATGGGTTTCATGTGTGCTCTCTATACAGAGAAACTCTTGACACTTTATACAAAACATGTCAAGTAACTTAATTTGGTTATAAATTTTAGCAAGGGGACAGTAACTTTGCCAATAACTTATATAAATGTCCACCGATATATCGATGTGTTTTGTTTTCCCTGAAGCCCTATGAAACTGGAACAGAATGACATCACAGTAATTTACCACATTACAGGGAAGCTGTTCATGCCACATGTTGAAATAATATGAAAGTCAATACAATAAATGCTTGGAGGAAACAAACTATCTAGACACAAAGGTTACAATAGCAACTGTTTGTTCTACCAAGTATTTGAAAATATATTGGCTAAGCTTTATATGGATGGATTTAAAAGGAACTGAGAAACTGAAATAATGATCCCCCAAATAAAAATTAACTAAAGGCAGCCATTGTATAAAAATCCCATACCTAAACTTTGGCTAGTTTCCATATGTCAATGATTGAATTGCTTCAAAGTAATAACTGAATAAATATTGACCAATCAAAAAGACGCTCATTTAAAAGGCAGCTCATCGGTGAACTAGTTTGAGCCCTGGCCAAGGTCATATAGACGCAATATAAATAAGACAAGATGCAAATCAGCTTGTCTAATGGTGGGAGTCTAGTACAGAACCACACACTTCCCAGCTAAAATTCATAAACAACACACATCCAAACTACAATTCATAAACCACACACATCCAAACTACAATTAATGAACCACACACATCCAAACTGCAATAAATAAACCACACACTTCCCAGCTAAAATTCATAAACAACACACATCCAAACTACAATTCATAAACCACACACATCCAAACTACAATTCATAAACCACACACATCCAAACTACAATTAATGAACCACACACATCCAAACTACAATAAATGAACCACACACTTCCCAGCTAAAATTCATAAACAACACACATCCAAACTACAATTCATAAGCCACACACATCCAAACTACAATTCATAAACCACACACATCCAAACTACAATTAATGAACCAAACACATTCAAACTACAATTAATGAACCACACACATCCAAACTACAATTCATAAACCACACACATCCAAACTACAGTTCATAAACCACACACATCCAAACTACAATTAATGAACAACACACATCCAAACTACAATTAATGAACAACACACATCCAAACTACAATTAATGAACAACACACATCCAAACTACAATTAATGAACCACACACTGCCCAGCTAAAATTCATAAACAACACACATCCAAACTACAATTCATAAACCACACACATCCAAACTACAATTCATAAACCACACACATCCAAACTACAATTAATGAACCACACACATCCAAAATACAATAAATGAACCACACACTTCCCAGCTAAAATTCATAAACAACACACATCCAAACTACAATTCATAAACAACACACATCCAAACTACAATTCATAAACCACACACATCCAAACTACTATTAATGAACCACACACATCCAAACTACAATAAATGAACCACACACTTCCCAGTTAAAAGTCATAAACAACACACATCCAAACTACAATTAATGAACCACACACTGCCCAGTTAAAATTCATAAACAACACACATCCAAATCAAATTCATAAACCACACACATCCAAACTACAATTAATGAACCACACACATCCAAACTACAATAAATGAACCACACACTTCCCAGGTAAAATTCATAAACAACACACATCCAAACTACAATTCATAAACCACACACATCCAAACTACAATTCATAAACCACACACATCCAAACTACAATTAATGAACCACACACATCCAAACTACAATAAATGAACCACACACTTCCCAGCTAAACTTCCTAAACAACACACATCCAAACCACAATTCATAAACCACACACATCCAAACTACAATTCATAAACCACATACATCCAAACTACAATTAATGAACCACACACATCCAAATTACAATAAATGAACCACACACTTCCCAGCTAAAATTCATAAACAACACACATCCAAACTACAATTCATAAACCACACACATCCAAACTACAATTAATGAACCACACACATCCAAACTACAATAAATGAACCACACACTTCCCAGCTAAAATTCATAAACCACACACATCCAAACTACAATTCATAAACCACACACATCCAAACTACAATTCATAAACCACACACATCCAAACTACAATTAATGAACCACACACATCCAAACTACAATAAATGAACCACACACTTCCCAGCTAAAATTCATAAACAACACACATCCAAACTACAATTCATAAACCACACACATCCAAACTACAATTAATGAACCACACACATCCAAACTACAATAAATGAACCACACACTTCCCAGCTAAAATTCATAAACCACACACATCCAAACTACAATTCATAAACCACACACATCCAAACTACAATTAATGAACCACACACATCCAAATTACAATAAATGAACCACACACTTCCCAGCTAAAATTCATAAACAACACACATCCAAACTACAATTCATAAACCACACACATCCAAACTACAATTAATGAACCACACACATCCAAACTACAATAAATGAACCACACACTTCCCAGCTAAAATTCATAAACCACACACATCCAAACTACAATTCATAAACCACACACATCCAAACTACAATTCATAAACCACACACATCCAAACTACAATTAATGAACCACACACATCCAAACTACAAGAAATGAACCACACACTTCCCAGCTAAACTTCCTAAACAACACACATCCAAACCACAATTCATAAACCACACACATCCAAACTACAATTCATAAACCACATACATCCAAACTACAATTAATGAACCACACACATCCAAATTACAATAAATGAACCACACACTTCCCAGCTAAAATTCATAAACAACACACATCCAAACTACAATTCATAAACCACACACATCCAAGCTACAATTAATGAACCACACACATCCAAACTACAGTTCATAAACCACACACATTCAAACAACAATTAATGAACAACACACATCCAAACTACAATTAATGAACAACACACATCCAAACTACAATTCATAAACCACACACATCCAATCTAAAATTCATAAACCACACACATCCAAACTACAATTAATGAACCACACACATCCAAACTACAATAAATGAACCACACACTGCCCAGCTACAATTCATAAACAACACACATCCAAACTACAATTAATGAACCACACACATCCAAACTACAATTCATAAACCACACACATCCAAACTACAATTAATGAACCACACACATCCAAACTACAATAAATGAACCACTCACTTCCCAGCTAAACTTCCTAAACAACACACATCCAAACCACAATTCATAAACCACACACATCCAAACTACAATTCATAAACCACATACATCCAAACTACAATTAATGAACCACACACATCCAAATTACAATAAATGAACCACACACTTCCCAGCTAAAATTCATAAACAACACACATCCAAACTACAATTCATAAACCACACACATCCAAACTACAATTAATGAACCACACACATCCAAACTACAATAAATGAACCACACACTTCCCAGCTAAAATTCATAAACCACACACATCCAAACTACAATTCATAAACCACACACATCCAAACTACAATTCATAAACCACACACATCCAAACTACAATTAATGAACCACACACATCCAAATTACAATAAATGAACCACACACTTCCCAGCTAAAATTCATAAACAACACACATCCAAACTACAATTCATAAACCACACACATCCAAACTACAATTAATGAACCACACACATCCAAACTACAATAAATGAACCACACACTTCCCAGCTAAAATTCATAAACCACACACATCCAAACTACAATTCATAAACCACACACATCCAAACTACAATTCATAAACCACACACATCCAAACTACAATTAATGAACCACACACATCCAAACTACAATATATGAACCACACACTTCCCAGCTAAACTTCCTAAACAACACACATCCAAACCACAATTCATAAACCACACACATCCAAACTACAATTCATAAACCACATACATCCAAACTACAATTAATGAACCACACACATCCAAATTACAATAAATGAACCACACACTTCCCAGCTAAAATTCATAAACAACACACATCCAAACTACAATTCATAAACCACACACATCCAAACTACAATAAATGAACCACACACATCCAAACTACAGTTCATAAACCACACACATTCAAACAACAATTAATGAACAACACACATCCAAACTACAATTAATGAACAACACACATCCAAACTACAATTCATAAACCACACACATCCAATCTAAAATTCATAAACCACACACATCCAAACTACAATTAATGAACCACACACATCCAAACTACAATAAATGAACCACACACTGCCCAGCTACAATTCATAAACAACACACATCCAAACTACAATTAATGAACCACACACATCCAAACTACAATAAATGAACCACACACTTCCAAACTACAATTAATGAACCACACACATCCAAACTACAATAAATGAACCACACACATTCAAACTACAATTAATGAACCACACACATCCAAACTACAATAAATGAACCACACACTTCCCAGCTAAAATTCATAAACAACACACATCCAAACTACAATTAATGAACCACACACATCCAAACTACAATTCATAAACCACACACATCCAAACTACAATTAATGAACCACACACATCCAAACTACAATAAATGAACCACACACTTCCCAGCTAAAATTCATAAACAACACACATCCAAACTACAATTAATTAACAACACACTGCCCAGCTACAATTCATAAACAACACACATCCAAACTACAATTCATAAACCACACACATCCAAACTACAATTAATGAACCACACACTGCCCAGCTACAATTTATAAACACCACACATCCAAACTACAAATCATAAACCACACACATCCAAACTACAAATCATTAACCACACACATTCAAACTACAATTCATAAACCACACACATCCAAACTACAATTCATAAACCACACACATCCAAACTACAATTCATAAACCACACACATCCAAACTACAATTCATAAACATCCAAACTACAATTCATAAACCACACACATCCAAACTACAATTAATGAACCACACACATCCAAACTACAATTAATGAACCACACACATCCAAACTACAATTAATGAACCACACACATCCAAACTACAATTCATAAACTACACACATCCAAACTACAATTCATAAACCACACACATCCAAACTACAATTAATGAACCACACACATCCAAACTACAATTATTGAACCACACACTGCCCAGCTACAATTCATAAACACCACACATCCAAACTACAATTCATAAACCACACACATCCAAACTACAATTCATAAACCACACACATTCAAACTACAATTAATGAACCACACACTGCCTAGCTACAATTAATGAACCACACACTGCCCAGCTACAATTAATGAACCACACACTGCCCAGCTACAATTCATAAACCACACACTGTCCAGCTACAATAAATAAAACTACACTGCCCAGCTACAGTTAATGAACCACACACTGCCCAGCTCCAATTAATGAACCACACACTGCCCAGCTACAGTTAATGAACCACACACTGCCCAGCTGCAATTAATGAGCCACACACAGCCCAGCTACAATTAATGAACCACACACTGCCCAGCTACAATTAATAAAACCACACAAATCTAAACTACAATTTATGAACCACACACTGCCCAGCTACAATTAATGAACCACACACTGCCCAGCTACAATTAATGAACCACACACTGCCCAACTACAATTAATGAACCACACACTGCCCAGCTACAATTAATGAACCTCACATCCAAACTACAATTAATGAACCACACACTGCCCAGCTACAATTAATGAACCACACACTGCCCAGCTACAATTAATGAACCACACACTGCCCAGCTACAATTCAACCGCACGGTTCCATCCTGTTGTACAGGGAAATGGAAGTTTGTTTAAGACTCGTCATCCAAGATACCCCTAAATGATGGTAGTTCTCTGTTTCTGGTTCTTTTTAACCTGGCGATATCCACTCTTTGTATGGATAGTGCTGAACCATAGAAGCATAATGGCAGTCAAGTACCTGTATACACATCAATTATCGGTACAACATACCTAACTTTCACTGTTATTCAATGTCCTATGGTCAACTTTGGATCCTCTTTAATCAGATGACTGTTGATGCCTAACGAGAAACATGGGTAAGTTTTGGTTCCTTTTTAATTTGTCTAAAAAACGTTATGATGACTTGCTGATTGTCACACGTATAGTACAACCAAGGCATAATTGTACTTATACAAACAATAACACAAATGCAAATCAAAGCGCGAGGCGCTGAAAGACTATCTGCGGGCAAATATGTGAGAGTTGCAAATTGTATTTGAACTATGGGAATGGGTGAAGGGCACATAAACAAAAGTGAAAAATGTGCCGAGAGCAATTGTGCCCACACTGGGCGAGGAAACAAACATATCTATATCTTTATGGCGTCTTGTGTCATTTTGTTTTTGTAAATGTCACTTCAATCGTCGTAATCCCCCTCCCCCATGTATTTAGTGTTACAATGCATGCCCCCTTTCAAGCATTTCTAAAGGTTTTTCGTTGCTTTGATTAGATACCATACGATAGGAAAATACAATATATCATATACATATCATTTCCTTTTATTAACATACAAGTTTTGTTTAGGGAAATCAATTTTTTACAGACAACTTCAGCAATAATTCCATTCAAAATACACAGCTTATCACTTCAGTCGACGTATCCCCATGTATTTGAAGTTACAGTAAATGCTCTTTTCAATCGCGTCTAAAAGTTGTTCGGTGTTTTGATTAGATAGCATACGTTAGGCAAGTTTTATGAACATACACGTTTTAATTCTTTAAGGAAAATGATTCTATTTTTACGAGCAACTTTAGCAATAATACCTTTTAAAATGCAGAACTTATTAGATGGTCGTTTTCCCGCGGTGAGGACAAACATGTGGTCATATACTGTATGTAGAAACTATGTTTAGAATACCGGTCAGTTAATGTAGTTGAATCTATTTTTAGATTATCGGAACTTGTCTGTTTTATGAATGAGAGTATGATTGCGCTTTTTAAAGTTTATTGATAAATTTAATGTTATTAATGTTTTATGTAAGTACCTGTGTAGAAATAGTACTAGTGCTGTTATGAATGCTTCGTGCTCTTTGGATGTTAAACAGGTTTAAACCGAACTACTTTGCTTCACCAAACGTATGCATGACTCACTGTCGTATCAGGGCATGTGTGCTTATATAAATTGAAAGCCTAATGTCTAAAACTATGCCAAGAATACACCGGAACGAAGCTTTTATGCAAAAAATGAAAACATCTCATAAGAAATATAAACGCCTCAAATCATAGAATGAATAGTATCTTGTTATTGTGTAGCAGGTAAATTACAATGTATAGTATTTGAAGCATTAGCAATGCGAAACATGAGATACAACTATTTTAAACTTAGACACTTATATTTGTTTCTTATCTCATAAAAGTCAAATAAAAAGGCACCATTACAAATATGCGTGCTTCAGGGTCACGTCAGGTTATAATAACAAATCATGCAGGCGATGGGACACTTGCGGTCGGTAATCATTTCTGAAACATCATGGGCTGAACTCAGAGTGAATATCAATATGTTATCTTCCTACCAGAGCCTCCTAACTTGACCCTCATTAACCGGATAAATATAACGATCTAAAAATAGTTATATTATGCTAAAAATAAAACTCCGGGGTACATAATTACAGCGCGAAAATAGCCAAACAAGCAAAAACTCATACTCGGACTGCAACACAACCAATCTATTTTTATGGTTTCGACGTCATTTTGCTAAACATAGAGCGCATTGAGACAAAAAAAATGGGTTAAAACGACATGAATAGAAGTAGTTCTTTGGAGTTTGTGGTCTTAAGACTACCTGCGCGCATGCGCAGATAGTCTAAAAACGAGTGGAAATGTTCCATTTAAGATTAATTCATACTGATCACTGTTTTTATTTGTTTACAGGTATTATAGAATTCAATACTTTGTTTTATTAAAATAGCAGTAAACAACGAAAGTTAAAGACATTTGAATATTTATCGTCATTAATGTCTTGCAGCAAACTCAAGAAGTTTAAGTGAAACTGGTACAAACACACTTCACATATTACAAACAGTTTACGTCTGCTGACATTCGGAGTCGGTTATCCCCTGCACAGGAATTGGACTCAGTGTTTGGTCTGAAATGATACATAAAAGTCATTTTATAACCAAATACTGACCAAAATAACGATTAACGACAAAAACCTAGTCACTTATACTATCCTTAAAGAAAGGAAAGTCGGTACGAACGTGCCCAAAATCAGCTAAGTCAAATTTGATCGCAGTTCTCTTTCACATAACCAATTAAAGAGATCTTGGGCTCTGCATTGTTTTGAATAGCTCAATCCAAAACAAAAAGTAAACAAGCAAAATATTAACCAAGTCTGGTGGATGTTTTTAATTTATTTGCATTCTTTTGATAATCTTTGCAATTAACCAAAACTTTTTTGTCATATGAAGCGACATCAGGTTTGGCTCACTTCAGCCAATGTCTATAACATTTCCATATCAATAACACATTTAATCACCCCCCAAAATGGGTATTCCATGTTTTTTTCAAACGCACAATTTATGCTTTTTCGTCTAACCGTGTTCTCAAAGTTTCATTCAACAAAACTCAATCAGTTTATGAACTTTTATTTTCTTAATAATAAATTATGTAGAACTGCTTGCAGCGTATGATCGAACGAAATTCCACCAGAATTACAATTTCAGCCATAAATACAACAAACTTCGCTTTTAATCGGAGATGCAGACGACAATTATTCTAATTTAGAGAAACTAACTATCCTTTGAAAAAAAACAGCACGCAGATAATAATATCTGACAGTTCCGTAATATATAACTGAATGTTTTCATTGTTTCTAACCCTGGCTTGTTCCATCTGTGTCGTTCGTGATTTAGTCGGACCATATGGTGCTCCACCGAGATACATTCATTTCAGGAAATACTATCATTACTGTATTTGAATAACTATCTATCGAGAAGAAGGTTATATTTTTTGTAACTTCACAATGAATGTCCTAATGTAGTATAACTCGTTAATACCATTCTTTTAATTATTAAATCAGTTATTTTTTAAATGAACACCTTAGATATACAGTATTTGTGCAGTCTATGGGCGTTAATTATAAGATATCCATTAACATAAAAAGCTTAATATGGCATCAGACATGCTAATAAGAAAGGTTAAGCGGTGTTCGTATGTATATAGATCAAGAGTTCTATAAGCGCTCCTAAGTGGACAAAAGCGGAGATACTTAATTGGCACACATCGTTATTTTAAGTAAATTAAATGCTGATTTTCGTCGTGACATAGGCAGTTTGAATAAGGAAAAAACAAAAGCGCAGTGAAAATAGTTATAGAGACCATAAACAAAATGACCATTGTTTGAACGGCCTCTCAAGACAATGTGTATCACGCGGTACAAATATCAGAATTCAATATAGCGTAATTGAAAATCCCTCCTATTATTAATGTAGTTTTCATAACGTAGCATCACCTTTAGATGGACATTACATACCAACGACCTTATGGCCGACTTTTAAAGACTGTCTGTCCTTTGTTCACCCACGATACGAGTTCATCGAGTGCCTTCTTAAAGGATCTATAGGGAATGTAAGCAAAAACCTTATCTATAAACTTTACTCGTAATAATATTGTGATTTTCATAACATGAAGGATATTGACAAATATTTTGACAGATCGTGATGTATCACACTCAATAAATTGTTTTTGTTGTTATTTAAGGAAAACCATCTTCTGTAAACATAAATTGTTATGCAACAGAAGTTCGGCTGCCGTGGTAATTTCTTTACAGCTACAATCATTATAAGAAATTACAATGCAGACTTTGCTCTAGGGCAGTGAAGAAACATGTTCAACAACAGTTGCCCTTGGACCTTGGGTCCATTACAATAAGATCCCTAAGAAATACCAAACATATTACCGGGACATTTCCCTTTAAAGTTGTCTAAAGGCATTATCGCACATATGTGCATTTGTTGACATGAAACGTGTTTTCAGTAGTGTTAGTTTAAATGGTGTTTGTTTATAGTTATATTGATCATGCGTTGATGAAAACATGCTTAAATTTTTTAAGACTATGTATACAAATGTGGAATTATGTGTAAAAAGGTGGTTCGTTGTCCGAATATTTTGATTGTGCGGTCGACCTTAAGCGAGGGGAGATAATTCCCAATCCTATTTGCCTTTTTCGTTGATAGCCTTGATCTATTTTTAGAAGATGCTCCTCTATGCGTATACTACTATTATACTGATGTTATTTGCTGATGATATGGTTGTTTTTTTGTAAAAACTGTTAATTACTTACAAAAATTGTGTAAATACGTTACATGAATACTATGTGAAATGGGGTTTAGAAGATAGATATAACAAGGTCATGTTTAACGGGGCAAAGTGCGTAATAAGGAAAACAGGTTATACGACAATAAGTACATCGAAACGATTGGTTTTTAATTACCACGGTACTGTTTTTAAATTTCGCGCATCGTTTGTTTTAAACCAAAAAAAAACAATGAAAGGGAGGGCCTGAAGGCTCTATATGTACTCATTAATAATACTAAATATAATAAATTCAAACAAGGCGTTCTTTGCCAATTGTTTGGCGCTTTTTTAAGTGTCACGTTGAATTATGGATGTGAAATGTGGGGCTTTACCACATGAAAAGGAATTATGCGAATTCAGTTGAAGTTTTGTAAAAATATACTTTGGTTTAAAACGATCACGTGTAATATGACCGTTTATGGTGAAATGGGTAGATACCCAATATATGTAGAAAGATATGCTAGAAATATAAACCGAATTGAAACGACGGTGTCAAAAATATCTAAAAACTTAACTCTTGTAGAAGCCAAAATAAACGATATTGAGACTAAATTTTCAAATGTCGACAAGAGGCTGAGTGACTTAGAGAATAGTCGAGCTTTCGATAGCATTCAATAAGACGAGCTGAAAGAAAAGTGTAATGATATTGAAACTAATTTGAAGGCCGAAAAGTCGAAAAACGTTGAAATAGGTAAATCCCTTGATAATCTCAAGCATGAAAATGTCTCTCTTAAAAATGACTTAATTGACCTAAAATCGCATTCTATGAGGGATAATCTCCTCTTTTTCAATTTTGACGAGGAAGCAACCGTTGACGAAAGAAAAAATGAAAACTGTGTCGAGAAAATCATTTCTTTCTGTGAACACAACCTTGCCATTGCAGACGCGCGCGCAAACTTCAAGATCGACCGTGCCCACCGCATTGGTCGTTATGTTAACACTTCCAAACGCCCAATTGTCGCCACATTTAATTTCTATGGGGACAAAATGGTTGTCAAGGAAAAGGCATTTGATTAACTCAGGGACTCCAATTTCCGTGTGGCCGATCAGTTCCTACGTGAAGTCCAGGAACGCCGGAAATACCTAGTTCTGTACCTGATCCAAGGGTACTCAAGGTAAACGGGCCCCTCTTGTGGCCGACAAACTCTATATCGACGGGTGATTGTACACGGTGGATTCCCTGCCAACGGGCCCTATACCGGAAGTCCCACCCAATAGCCGCGTGAACGCCAACCCCACCCGTGGTGACGCACAGAAAAAAATCGTCAACCAAAGGAATACCTCTTCCGGTAACTCACCGCAGGCCGCGACCGATAGAAATGTGCGTCCACCGAGAGATGGCCGTCCAGAAAACAGCTAGGATCTTTCTTTGAAGCAACTTCAATTTCTTCTATGGAACGTTCAGGGTCTCAAATGTAAACAAGATGACTCGGACTTTTTACAATTTGTAAACATTTATGACATTTTACTGCTTTGCGAAACATGGCATTCTAAGGTAACATATATTGATATAGACAATTTTGCGTTTCTCATGTCCAAGACCTGTGTTTAATAAGAAAGCTCTCCATGTGTGCTCTCCATACAGAGAAATTCTTGACACTTACAAAACATGTCAAGTAACTTAATTTGGTTATACATTTTAGCAAGGGGACAGTAACTTTGCCAAGAACTAAAATAAATGTCCATCGATATATCGATGTGTTTTGTTTTCCCTAAAACCCTATGAAACTGGAACAGACTGACATCACAGTAATTTACCACATTACAGCTAGGGAAGCTGTTCATGCCACATGTTGAAATAATATGAAAGTCAGTACAATAAATGCTTGAAGGAAACAAACTCTCTAGACAGAAAGGTTACAATAGCAACTGTTTGTTCTACCAAGTATTTGAAAATATATCGGCTAAGCTATATATGGATGGATTAACAAGGAACAGAGAAACTGAAATAATGATTCCCCAAATAATAATTAACTATAGGCAGCCATTGTATTAAAATTCCATACCTTAACTTTGGCTAGTTTCCATATGTCAGTTATTGAATTGCTTAAAAGTAATAACTGAATAAATATTGACTAATCAAAAAGACGCTCTTTTAAAAGGCAGCTCATCGGTGAACTAGTTTGAGCCCGGCCAAGGTCATATACACGGTGCATATCCATATCGGTACTCTCTGTGCGAAATCTACTGAAACGGTACCCTATTTGCACATGCACCGGTCCGTCTTTGCTGAAAACAAATCGGCGATGGGCAACAAGCCAGTAAATGTTCATTCCACTTATGAAAGGAGGGATGTCGTGCGCAAAAGAAGTATACCACGGAACGCTAGAATGTTATAGCTATGTCTGTTTAAGTAATGTGCCCATTTTTCATTTACTGCAACTCAACAATGTACATCCAAACTACAATGTATAAACCACACACATCCAAACTACAATTCATAAACCACACACATCCAAACTACAATTAATGAACCACACACATCCAAACTACAATTCATAAACCACACACATCCAAACTACAATTAATGAACCACACACATCCAAACTACAATTAATGAACCACACACATCCCAGCTACAATTAATGAACCACACACATCCAAACTACCATTCATAAACCGCACACATCCAAACTACAATTCATAAACCACACACATCCAAACTACAATTCATAAACCACACACATCCAAACTACAATTCATAAACCACACACATCCAAACTACAATTCATAAACCACACACATCCAAACTACAATTAATAAACAACACACATCCAAACTACAATTCATAAACCACACACATCCAAACTACAATTCATAAACCACACACATCCAAACTACAATTAATGAACCACACACTGCCCAGCTACAATTAATGAACCACACACTGCCCAGCTACAATTAATGAACCACACACTGCCCAGCTACAATTAATGAACCACACATTGCCCAACTTCATAAACCACACATTGCCCAGCTACAATAAATAAAACCACACACATCTAAACTGCAATTAATGAAGCACACACTACCCAGCTACAATTAATGAACCACACACTGCCCAGCTACAATTAATGAATCACACATCAAAACTTCAATTAATGAACCACACACTGCCCAGCCACAATTAATGAACCACACACTGCCAAGCTACAATTAATAAACCACACACTGCCCAGCTACAATTGATAAAACCACACACATCTAAACTACAATAAATGAACCACACACAGCCCAGCTACAATTAATGAACCACACACTGCCCAGCTACAATTAATGAACCACACACTACCCAGCTACAATTAATGAACCACACATTGCCCAACTTCATAAACCACACATTGCCCAGCTACAATAAACAAAACCACACACATCTAAACTGCAAATTAATGAAGCACACACTACCCAGCTACAATAAATGAACGACACACTGCCCAGCTACAATTAATGAACCACACATCCAAACTTCAATTAATGAACCACACACTGCCCAGCCACAATTAATGAACCACACACTGCCAAGCTACAATTAATAAACCACACACTGCCCAGCTACAATTGATAAAACCACACACATCCAAACTACAATAAATGAACCACACACTGTCCAGCTTCAATTAATGAACCACACACTGCCCAGCTACAATTAATGAACCACACATCCAAACTTCAACTAATGAATCACACACTGCGTAGCTACAATAAATGAACCACACACTGCCCAACTACAATTCATAAACCACACATCTAAACTACAATTAATGAACCACACACTGCCCAAATACAATTAATGAGCCACACACTGCCCAGCTAAAAGAAATAAAACCACACATCCAAACTTCAATTAATGAATCACACACTGCGTAGCTACAATTAATGAACCACACACTGCCCAGCTACAATTCATAAACCACACATCTAAATTACAATTAATGAACCACACACTGCCCAAATACAATTAATGAACCACACACTGCCCAGCTACAATATGTCAACCACACACTGCCCAGTTACAATTAATGAACCACACACTGCCCAGCTACAATCTGCCCAAATACAATTAATGAACCATACACTGTCCAGCTACAATTAATAAAACCACACACATCTAAACTACAATTAATGAACCACACACTGCCCAGCTACAATTAATTAACCACACACTGCCCAGCTACAATTAATAAAACCACACACATCTAAACTACAATTAATGAACCAAACACTGTCCAGCTTCAATTAATGAACCACACACTGCCCAGCTACAATTAATGAACCACACACTGCCCAGCTTCAATTAATGAACCAAAAACTGCCCAGCTACAATTTATGAACCACACACTGCCCAGCTACAATTAATGAACCACACATCCAAACTTCAATTAATGACCCACACACTGCCCAGCTACAATTAATGAACCACACACTGCCAAGCTACAATTAATGAACCACACACTGCCCAGCTACAACTGATAAAACCACACACATCTAAACTACAATAAATGAACCACACATTGCCCCGCTACAATTAATGAACCACACACTGCTCAGCTACAATTAATAAACCCATTTAATTACATCTTAATTACAATTAATGAACCACACACTGCCCAGCTTCAATTAATGAACCACACACTGCCAAGCTACAATTAATGAACCACAAACTGCCCAGCTACAATTAATGAACCACACACTGCCCAGCTTCAATTAATGAACCACACACCGCCCAGCTACAATTAATTAACCACACACTTCCCAGCTACAATTAATGAACCACACACTGCCCAGCTTCAATTAATGAACCACACACTGCCCAGCTACAATTCAACCGCACAGTTCCATCCTGATTGTACAGGGAAATGGAAGCTTGTTTAAGACCCGTAATCCAAGATACCCCTAAATGATGGTAGTTCTCTGTTTCTGGTTCTTTTTAACCTGGCGATATCCACTCTTTGTGTGGATAGTGCTGAACCACAGAAGCATAATGGCAGTTAAGTACCTGTATACACATCAATTATCGGTACAACATACCTAACTTTCACTGTTATTCAATGTCCTATAGTCAACTTTGGATCCTTTTTAATAAGATGACTGTTGATGCCTAACGACAAACATTGGTAAATTTTGTTCCTTTTTAATTTTGTCTAAAAAACTTTATGATGACTGGCTGATTGTCACACATATAGTACAACCAAGGCATAAGTGTACTTATATACACAAAATAACACAAGTACAAAAAAACGAAACAAAGTGGAAATGTTCCATTTAAGTTTAATTCATGCTGATCACTGTTTTTATTTGTTAACAGGTAATGTTAACTGCTATTTTAATAAAACAAAGAGTTGAATTCTAAATCAGCTGTTGTTATTTCTTTTTAACAGCTTTCCCTTCACGAATGCTAATAAGAAAAACAAGGAACTAGGCTAAATTAAATAATCATTATATTTTTATGTTAATCAATTCACATTGGTCGATGTTCACAGAACTTTGGGATGCCCTTATCGTTTAATGTGACGTCAATATAGCCTTGATATATTCCACGGTGTTTCAATTGACACATTCTATTTTGGAAAGATTGCTTTCGTTAATGTAAACTGTCTTTTAGATTTTCATTTAACCCAGCTTGCTAACCATAAGGAGGAAGGGAAACAAATCAATCAAGATATTTTTCAAGATGATCTCAAGTACCCAAGACCGACAAGAACTGCAACATTTATTTTTATGATTATTCAACAGCACAGTACAAGAAACAAGACATAATATTTCCATATAAATAACACATTTAATCAACCCCAAAACGGGTTTCCAGTGTGTTTTTTTAAACACACAATTTATGCTTTTTCGTCTAACCGTGTCCTCAAAGTTCCATTTGATATTAAATATACATAAGGATATTAGAAGCAACAAAACTCAATCAATTTATTAACTTTTATTTTCTAAATAATGAATTAATTATGTAGAACTGATTGCAGCGTATGATCGAACGAAACTCCACAAGAATTACAAATTCAGTCATAAATACAACAAACTTCGTTTATAATCGGAGGTGGAGACGACAATTATTCTAATTTAGAGAAAATGACTATCTTTTGGAGAAAAAAAAACAGCACGCAGATAATAATATCTGACAGTTCCGTAATTTATAACTGAATGATGGCATTGTTTTTGAACCTGGCTGGTCCCATCTGTGTCGTTCGTGATTTAGTCGGACCATATAGTGCTCCACGAGATACAATAATTTCAGATAATACTATCATTACTGTATTTGAATATCTATCTATCAAAGAAGTAGGTTATATTTTTTAACTTCACAATAAAAGTCCAAATGTAGTATAACTCGTTTATACCAATCTGTTAATTATTAAATTAAGTTTAAAAAAGAACACCTTAGATATACAGTATTTGTGCAGTCTGTGGGCGTTTATTATAAGATAGCCGTTACCATAAAAGGCTCAATATGGCATCAGACATGCTAATAAGATAGGTTAAGCGGTGTTCGTATGTATATAGATCAAGAGTTCTATAAGCGCTCCTAAGTGGACGAAAGCAGAGATATTTCGTTTTTTTAAGTAAATTAAATGCTGATTTTCGTCGTGACACAAGCAGGTTGAAATAAGGAAAAAAAAAACAAAAGCGCAGTGAAAATAGTTCTAACGACCACAAACGAAATGACCATTGTTTGAACGGGAATGTAAGCAAAAACCTTATCTAAAAACTTTACTCGTAATAATATAGGGATTTTCATGACATAAAGGATATTGACAAATATTTTGACAGATCATGATGTATCGCACACAATAAATAGTATTTTACTGTTGTTTTTTTTTTTGTTATTTAAGGAATAAGAAATAAATTGTTATGCAATAGAAGTTTGGCTGCCGTGGTAATTTCTTTACAGCTACAATCATTATAAGAAATTACAATGCAGACTTTGCTCAGGGACACTAGAGAAACATGTTCAACAACAGTTGCACTTGGACCTTTGGTCCATTACAACAAGATCCCTATGAACTACCAAACATATTACCGGGACATTTCCCTTTTAAGTTGTCTAAAGGCATCATCGCACATATCAACGTTCAACAGCAGTTCCACTTGGACCTTTGGTACATTACAACAAGATCCCTATGAACTACCAAACATATTACCGGGACATTTCCCTTTAAAGTTGTCTAAAGGCATTATCGCACATATCTATAGAATTAACGCCCCTTATAGTTGTACAATTCAAGTAGCTACCGGGGAATAACGCCAGTGAGCTGTTGTGCAAACGTTTTTTACCACTATATTAAATCAACGTGGAAACACCTAGGCAGAAAATAATGACATACTGAGCAATTCTCAAATTGGATTTCGCAAGGGTCTACTACAGATGCTATTTTTGCTTTCATTGCAATTGTGCAAAAACTGTTAAATGAGTAAGTTGACTGTAGTGTGCATTTGTTGATATGAAACGAGTTTTCAGTTGTGTTAGTTTAAATAGTGTTTGTTTATTGTTATATTGATCGTGCGTTGAAAACATGCTTAAAAGTGTTAAGACTATGTATACAAATGTGGAATTATGTGTAAAAAGGTAGTTCGTTGTCCGAATATTTTGATTGTGCGGTCGACCTTAAGCAAGGGGAGATAATTTCCCAATCTTATTTGCCTTTTTCGTTGATAGCCTTGATCTATTTTTAGAAGATGCTCCTCTATATGGATATTACTATTATACTGATGATATTTGCTAATGATATGGTTGTTTTTGGAAAAACTGTTAATTACTTACAAAACTAGTGTAAATACGTTACATGAAAACTGTGAAATGGGGTTTAGAAGATAGATATAACAAGGTCATGTTTAACGGGGCAAAGTGCGTAATAAGGAAAACAGGTTATACGACAATAAGAACATCGAAGCGATTGGTGTTTTTAATTACTTCGGTACTGTTTTTAAATTTCGCGGATCGTTTATTTTAAACCAAGAAACCATTGCAGGGGAGGGCCTTAAGGCTCTATATGTACTCATTAATAATATTGAATATAATAAATTCAAACCTGGCGTTCTTTGCCAATTGTTTGGCGCTTTTTTAAGTGTCACGTTGATTTATGGATGTGGAATGTGGGGTTTTACCAAAAGAAAAGAACTTGTGCGAATTCAGTTGAAGTTTTGTAAAAATATCTTTTGGTTTAAAACGAGCACGTGTAATATGCCCGTTTATGGTGAAATAGGTAGATACCCACTACATGTGGACAGTAATTCTAGAGATGTAAAATGTTGATGTAAGACTATTTTTCCGAAAACATTAAAATAGATAAGCTATACAATGCATGACGGTAAAGTTGGAAGGTAGTTGGTAGTTGTTAGTTGGGGATTCGAATATTCAACTACTTGACAGTTGTCAGTTAGGGATTCGAATATTCAACTACCTGTTAGTTGTCAGTTGGGGATTCGAAAAATCAGAGTTAGATGTTGATGTTGATATTAAGCTTCTCGACTATCTCAAGTCGGATATTCGACCATTTCCAGTCAATTATTCGCGAATGTTGGGGATTCAAATTATGTCTATTTATATGGTTTTTAAAGGTCACATATGGAAAAAAAATTATTTGCAAATATTCCCCAACTACTGACTGGTTTGCAGTTGAACATTCGCGAATGATCGACTGGAAATGGTCGAATATCCGACTGGCGAATACACGAATAAAAGTAAATCAAAATAGTGTTTGTCGCAAAGATACATATGTGTACATGCATAAAGAAACATTTGGCTATTAATTTCCCCATATGTGACCTTTAAAACCATATATATATACATAATCTGAATCCCCAACTACTGACTGGTTAGCAGTTGAACATTTGCGAATAATCGACTGGAAATGGTCGAATATCCGACTGGCAAATATACGAGAAATAGTGATTTTATACAGTGTTTGTCGCAAAGATACATATGTGTACATGCATAAAGAAACATTTGGCAATTCATTTTCCCATATGTGACCTTTAAAACCATATATATAGACATAATCTGAATCCCCAACTACTGACTCGTTAGCAGTTGAACATTTGCGAATAATCGACTGGAAATGGTCGAATATCCGACTGGCAAATATACGAGAAAAAGTGATTTTATACAGTGTTTGTCGCAAAGATACATATGTGTACATGCATAAAGAAACATTTGGCAATTCATTTTCCCATATGTGACCTTTAAAACCATATATATATAGACATAATCTGAATCCCCAACTACTGACTGGTTTGCAGTTGAACATTCACGAATAATCGACTGAAAATGGGCGAATATCCGACCGGCGAATATACGAATAAAAGTAAATTAAAACAGTGTTTGTCGCAAAGATACATATGTGTACATAAATAAAGAAACATTTGGCGAATAATTTTCCCATATGTGACATTTAAAACCATATATATAGACATAATCTGAATCCCAAACTACTGACTGGTTTGCAGTTGAACATTCGCGAATAATCGACTGGAAATGGTCGATTATCCGACTGGCAAATATATACGAATAAAAGTAAATTAAAACAGTGTTTGTCGCAAAGATACATATGTGTACATGCAAAAAGAAACATTTGGCGATGAATTATCCCATATGTGACATTTAAAACCATATATATATACATAATCTGAATCCCCAACTACTGACTGGTTTGCAGTTGAACATTCACGAATAATCGACTGGAAATGGTCGAATTTCCGACCGGCGAATATACGAATAAAAGTAAATTAAAATAGTGTTTGTCGCAAAGATACATATGTGTACGTACATGCATAAAGAAACATTTGGCGATTAATTTTCCCATATGAGACCTTTAAAACCATTCATATAGCCATAATCTGAATCCCCAACTACTGACTGGTTAGTAGTTGAACATTTGCGAATAATCGACTGGAAATGGACGAATATCCGACTGGCAAATATACGAATAAAAGTAAATTAAAATAGTGTTTGTCGCAAAGATACATATGTGTTCATGCATAAAGAAACATTTGGCGATTAATGTTCCCATATGTGACCTTTAAAACCTGACTGGTTTGCAGTTGAGCATTCGCGAATACCCGACTGGAAATGGTCGAATATCCGACTGGCGAATATACAAATAAAAGTGAATTAAAACAGTGTTTGTCGAATCCCCAACTGGCAACTAGCAGGTAGTTGAATATTCGAATCCCCAACAGGCAACTGGTAAGTAGTTGAATATTCTAATCCCCAACTACCAACTACCTTCCAACTTTACCGTCTGTCATATTATCATTATCATTATTATCATACTCCTCGGCCAATTTGCACGTTGTTTTTTTAAGTGGAAAATGGGCTGGTGATGTGTGTTCTCCAATGTTCGTAGAAGATAAGGGACTTTATATTGAAAATATCCCTCCAGTTGAATATTAAATAGAGGTGACTACCTCTATTAATGTATGCAGACGATATCTGACTTTAATAGCTGAATCTCCTGAAAATTTACAAAAAAAGCCTGAATATTATTAAAGAATAATGTGATAGATGGTGTTTAAAGTCAATACCGAAAAAACAAAGGTCATTGCTTTCAAAAACAGAGGTCGTTTGAGACATAGAGAAAATGCACCTATGCCAGTATAAAGAGATTGTCGATGAATTTATTTATCTAGGAGAGGTATTTAGTTCAATTTGGTCATTTGCTTTTAATCATAAAATGCTGACGGGAAAGGACCTTAAGGCCAGGAACACGCTGTCAAATCTATAATAATTTAATCTCAGATCAAAACTCTTCATGTCAAGTGTTTGATGCATTTGTATGCTCAATATTTAATTATTACTGTGAGGTCTGGGGCTATGTGAACGCTAAAGTGATAGAGCGACTGGACTTATTTGTTTGTAAACGTCTGCTATATTCTAAACTTTCTACAAGTTACTGTACTGTTTACCAAAGAAATTAAGAATATATATACGGGTTATAAAAAAAATAATTTAAGGACAACAAGTTTTAACCCATATACAAAAACTAGGTGACAGTGATTTTTTTTCTTTAGTCATAGTTATGCCTTTTATAATAGTGTATTCATGTGAACCAACGATTTAAACATGTGTACCCCCACTATATACAGTAAATCAATGTCATTCTCGATGTCAATCTGGTTTCGGAATTTTGTTAATTCTTACATGTGTTTTTTGTTAAAGAGGATTTTTGAATACAAAATTCATATGAAAAACTCTAGAAACAAGCTCAGTAGCCAAAAGTTTAAACATAAACCCGTTTTATGGCACAGGGTAAACGCCAAAAACATAAAACACATTAACAAACAATCACAAACAAGAAACATGGAACAACGACACAAAACTCCACAAACAAGACAGTACATAAACACTATATTAAAAAAAACAAGGTGTGTTTATCATGGATTGTTAAGTACTGCCTTGGAACGGTCAATAAAATGTAAATTTACTGGGAGTTTAAACCAGTTTGTGTGCAAAACCTCACTCTTATCCCAAAAATCCTAAATAAAGTGAAAACGTAAATCGTATTAAAGTATACATTAACTTGAGGAAACTTAATAATAAAACAAATAATGATAAACTAATAGGTAAACCCTCAGTACTTCTATGATTAGGGATCCCGACTCTATCTGCAAACAAAGGAATACAATTCAGAGTACCTTATGCAAAAACTTTTCAAAGATATCAATATACATCTGAACTATTTTAGACGTATTATGCCTGTTCGACGACGATTGCCAGTGGGTGATATAGAACACATCATGGTGGGGCTTTTGGCAGGACAGAGCGAACGTTACGGCCTACGTCAGTATAAACTTAGCCATACAGTGACTCTCCGATTATGAAAAAGGTACATTGACACTGGCTCTGTTGTAGAACGTCACCTGACTGGCCGTCCGCCGAAGACAACGGTCCGCGATGACCGTTATGTTTTGAATACTGTCAAACGAGGCAGGTTTTAATCCATGAAAACGCTGAATGCACACTTCCGAGAGCTGTATGTGGTTTGCAATTGTGAAATAACCATCATGCCGCTAATATTCGAGCCCGCAGACTTGCTATTCATCCACCTTTGATCTAAAGTCACCGAAACTGAGGTTAGAATTTTCCAAGGATTGACAAAATAGTACGCATCCAAGACTCAGGCCAATTCTTTCACAAATGATTTGAATTTCTGTGTTGATTTCAACTACGTCCGGAAACGTGTATGGACGCAGACATAGGTTCAAGGATTTTATACCATTGAACATGAAAGGCTCGGTGGTTCATCTGTGATGCCTTGGGTAGGGTGACCTATGATGGATCTACAGACCTGTATATGGTTTGTAACGGATCTTTAACTTGTGTTCATTATCACGAAAAAAATTAAAATGAATTTTGAAGGCCATCTGCTGGTGCTCGTGCTTATGGATGATAACGCTCGCCCACACTGAGCTTTGGTTGTCAACACTTACCTTGAACGTGAGGGCAATGGAGGTATGAAATCCCATAGAGCATGTATGGAACATATAAGTTCGAGCCTTCCATCACCCGATACATGAAGCTCTGTCACAGGCACTTATTGAGCATTAGGCACGTGTCACCTGTCCACAGATTACAATTTTTTGGTAGTGGTCTCAAATGTTGATCTCTATAATGTAACAAATGTTTATTTCTCTTATTTGGTATTGCAAACCGTTACAATTGTTTATTAGAGATACTGAAGTATCATTCGCAAACCCTAGTACTGGCCTAGTGTCGTCAATAATGATATTAAGATAGATGACCCTACGTTTGAAGCACTAAACGCCTCACTTGTGGACGACACCAAGATGTGAATGCCTCAGCAGTGGACGACACCAAGATGTGAATGCCTCACCTGTGGACGACACCAAGATGTGAATGCCTCCGTTGTGGACGACACCAAGGTGTCAATGCCTCAGCCGTGGACGACACCAAGATGTGAATGCCTCACCTGTGGATGACACTAAGGTGTCAATGCCTCCGCTGTGGACGACACCAATGTGTCAATGCCTCAGCCGTGGACGACACCAAGATGTGAATGCCTCACATGTGGACGACACCAAGGTGTCAATGCCTCCGCTGTGGACGACACCAAGGTGTCAATGCTTCCGCTGTGGACGACACCAAGGCGTGACTGCCTTAGCCGTGGACAACACCAAGGCGTGACTGCCTCAGCCGTGGACGACACCAAGGCGTGACTGCCTCAGCCGTGGACGACACCAAGGCGTGACTGCCTTAGCCGTGGACGACACCAAGGCGTGACTGCCTTAACCGTGGACGACACCAAGGCGTGACTGCCTTAACCGTGGACGACACCAAGGCGTGACTGCCTCAGTCCTGGACGACACCAAGGCGTGACTCCCTTAATCGTGGACGACACCAAGGCGTGACTGCCTTAACCGTGGACGATACCAAGGCGTGACTGCCTTAACCGTGGACGACACCAAGGCGTGACTGCCTCAGCCGTGGAAGACACCAAGGTGTCAATACCTCCACCTCCGTAATAACTTGGACAGTGTTGATTGTCATTCAATCCATTCTGAATGCTTCTCTTTGCTCCCCTTTCCGAGACTTTTTATAAGCACAGTGAGGTTTCGACCGAGCCTTCCTATAGGTACAGTTCGATAAAGACCGAGCCTTCCTATAGGCACAGTGAGGTTTTGACCAAGCCCTCCTATAGGCACAGTGAGGTTTTGACCAAGCCCTCCTATAGGCACAGTGAGGTTTTGACCAAGCCCTCCTATAGGCACAGTGAGGTTTTGACCAAGCCCTCCTATAGGCACAGTGAGGTTTTGACCAAGCCCTCCTATAGGCACAGTGAGGTTTTGACCAAGCCCTCCTATAGGCACAGTGAGGTTTTGACCAAGCCCTCCTATAGGCACAGTGAGGTTTTGACCAAGCCCTCCTATAGGCACAGTGAAGTTTTGACCAAGCCCTCCTATAGGCACAGTGAGGTTTTGACCAAGCCCTCCTATAGGCACAGTGAGGTTAAGAACGGGGTTTCGTATATGTACAATGCGGTTAAGACAGAGACTTTGTCCATGAATATGTACAGCGCAGTTAAGACCGAGACTTCGTATAAGCACCGTGCAATAAGGCAGAGACTTCGTATATACACGGTGCAGTTAAGACAGAGACTTCATATACACACGGCGCAATTAAGACAGAGACTTCGTATAAGCACCGTTCAATAAGACAGAGACTTCGTATATGCACGGTGCAGTTAAGACAGAGACATCGTATATGCACGGTACAGTTAAGACAGATACTTCGTATAAGCACGGTGCAGTTAAGACATATACTTCGTATATGCACGGTGCAGTTAAGACATATACTTCGTATATGCACGGTGCAGTTAAGACAGAGACATCGTATATGCACGGTGCAGTTAAGACAGAGACTTCGTATATGCACGGTGCAGTTAAGACATATACTTCGTATATGCACGGTGCAGTTAAGACAGAGACATCGTATATGCACGGTGCAGTTAAGACATATACTTCGTATATGCACGGTACAGTTAAGACATATACTTCGTATATGCACGGTACAGTTAAGACAGATACTTCGTATATGCACGGTGCAGTTAAGACATATACTTCGTATATGCACGGTGCAGTTAAGACAGATACTTCGTATATGCACGGTGCAGTTAAGACAGAGACATCGTATATGCACGATACAGTTAAGACAGATACTTCGTATATGCACGGTGCAGTTAAGACATATACTTCGTATATGCACGGTGCAGTTAAGACATATACTTCGTATATGCACGGTGCAGTTAAGACAGATACTTCGTATATGCACGGTGCAGTTAAGACAGATACTTCGTATATGCACGGTGCAGTTAAGACATATACTTCGTATATGCACGGTGCAGTTAAGACAGATACTTCGTATATGCACGGTGCAGTTAAGACATATACTTCGTATATGCACGGTGCAGTTAAGACAGAGACATCGTATATGCACGATACAGTTAAGACAGAGACTTCGTATATGCACGGTGCAGTTAAGACATATACTTCGTATATGCACGGTACAGTTAAGACAGAGACTTCGTATATGCACGGTGCAGTTAAGACATATACTTCGTATATGCACGGTGCAGTTAAGACAGATACTTCGTATATGCACGGTGCAGTTAAGACAGAGACATCGTATATGCACGATACAGTTAAGACAGATACTTCGTATAAGCACGGTGCAGTTAAGACAGAGACTTCATATACACACGGCGCAATTAAGACAGAGACTTCGTATAAGCACCGTTCAATAAGACAGAGACTTCGTATATGCACGGTGCAGTTAAGACAGAGACATCGTATATGCACGGTACAGTTAAGACATATACTTCGTATATGCACGGTGCAGTTAAGACATATACTTCGTATATGCACGGTGCAGTTAAGACAGAGACATCGTATATGCACGGTACAGTTAAGACATATACTTCGTATATGCACGGTGCAGTTAAGACATATACTTCGTATATGCACGGTGCAGTTAAGACAGAGACATCGTATATGCACGGTGCAGTTAAGACATATACTTCGTATATGCACGGTGCAGTTAAGACATATACTTCGTATATGCACGGTACAGTTAAGACAGATACTTCGTATATGCACGGTGCAGTTAAGACAGAGACTTCGTATATGCACGGTACAGTTAAGACAGATACTTCGAATATGCACGGTGCAGTTAAGACATATACTTCGTATATGCACGGTGCAGTTAAGACATATACTTCGTATATGCACGGTGCAGTTAAGACAGAGACTTCGTATAAGCACGGTGCAGTTAAGACATATACTTCGTATATGCACGGTACAGTTAAGACAGATACTTCGTATATGCACGGTACAGTTAAGACAGATACTTCGTATATGCACGGTGCAGTTAAGACAGATACTTCGTATATGCACGGTGCAGTTAAGACATATACTTCGTATATGCACGGTGCAGTTAAGACAGATACTTCGTATAAGCACGGTGCAGTTAAGACATATACTTCGTATAAGCACGGTGCAGTTAAGACAGATACTTCGTATATGCACGGTGCAGTTAAGACATATACTTCGTATATGCACGGTGCAGTTAAGACATATACTTCGTATATGCACGGTGCAGTTAAGACAGATACTTCGTATATGCACGGTACAGTTAAGACAGATACTTCGTATATGCACGGTGCAGTTAAGACAGATACTTCGTATATGCACGGTGCAGTTAAGACATATACTTCGTATATGCACGGTGCAGTTAAGACATATACTTCGTATATGCACGGTGCAGTTAAGACATATACTTCGTATATGCACGGTGCAGTTAAGACATATACTTCGTATATGCACGGTACAGTTAAGACAGATACTTCGTATAAGCACGGTACAGTTAAGACAGATACTTCGTATATGCACGGTGCAGTTAAGACATATACTTCGTATATGCACGGTACAGTTAAGACAGAGACATCGTATATGCACGGTGCAGTTAAGACAGAGACATCGTATATGCACGGTACAGTTAAGACATATACTTCGTATATGCACGGTGCAGTTAAGACATATACTTCGTATATGCACGGTGCAGTTAAGACATATACTTCGTATATGCACGGTGCAGTTAAGACAGAGACTTTGTATATGCACGGTGCAGTTAAGACAGAGACTTCGTATATGCACGGTACAGTTAAGACATATACATTGTATATGCACGGTGCAGTTAAGACAGAGACTTCGTATATGCACGGTGCAGTTAAGACATATACTTCGTATATGCACGGTGCAGTTAAGACATATACTTCGTATATGCACGGTGCAGTTAAGACAGAGACATCGTATATGCACGGTGCAGTTAAGACATATACTTCGTATATGCACGGTGCAGTTAAGACATATACTTCGTATATGCACGGTGCAGTTAAGACATATACTTCGTATATGCACGGTACAGTTAAGACAGATACTTCGTATAAGCACGGTACAGTTAAGACATATACTTCGTATATGCACGGTGCAGTTAAGACATATACTTCGTATATGCACGGTACAGTTAAGACAGAGACATCGTATATGCACGGTGCAGTTAAGACAGAGACATCGTATATGCACGGTACAGTTAAGACATATACTTCGTATATGCACGGTGCAGTTAAGACATATACTTCGTATATGCACGGTGCAGTTAAGACATATACTTCGTATATGCACGGTGCAGTTAAGACAGAGACTTCGTATATGCACGGTGCAGTTAAGACAGAGACTTCGTATATGCACGGTACAGTTAAGACATATACATTGTATATGCACGGTGCAGTTAAGACAGAGACTTCGTATATGCACGGTGCAGTTAAGACATATACTTCGTATATGCACGGTGCAGTTAAGACATATACTTCGTATATGCACGGTGCAGTTAAGACAGAGACATCGTATATGCACGGTGCAGTTAAGACATATACTTCGTATATGCACGGTGCAGTTAAGACATATACTTCGTATATGCACGGTGCAGTTAAGACATATACTTCGTATATGCACGGTGCAGTTAAGACATATACTTCGTATATGCACGGTGCAGTTAAGACATATACTTCGTATATGCACGGTGCAGTTAAGACATATACATCGTATATGCACGGTGCAGTTAAGACAGAGACTTCGTATATGCACGGTGCAGTTAAGACATATACTTCGTATATGCACGGTGCAGTTAAGACATATACTTCGTATATAAACGGTACAGTTAAGACATATACATCGTATATGCACGGTGCAGTTAAGACAGATACTTCGTATATGCACGGTGCAGTTAAGACAGATACTTCGTATATGCACGGTGCAGTTAAGACATATACATCGTATATGCACGGTGCAGTTAAGACATATACTTCGTATATGCACGGTGCAGTTAAGACAGAGACATCGTATATGCACGATACAGTTAAGACAGAGACTTCGTATATGCACGGTGCAGTTAAGACATATACTTCGTATATGCACGGTACAGTTAAGACAGATACTTCGAATATGCACGGTGCAGTTAAGACATATACTTCGTATATGCACGGTGCAGTTAAGACATATACTTCGTATATGCACGGTGCAGTTAAGACAGAGACTTCGTATATGCACGGTGCAGTTAAGACAGAGACATCGTATATGCACGGTACAGTTAAGACAGAGACATCGTATATGCACGATACAGTTAAGACAGATACTTCGTATAAGCACGGTGCAGTTAAGACAGAGACTTAGTATATGCACGGTGCAATAAGACAGAGACGTCGTATATGCACGGTGCAGTTAAGACAGAGACCTCGTATAGGCACAGTGCATATAAGGCAAAAAAAATACCTGTGTTTCCGGTAACATGGCGAAAAAAATAGGGTCGGTCGGTCGGGATTTTTTTTTTTTACTCTTTCCATATCATGCAATTTTCTGTTGTATCAGATCAATTATGTTATATCTAAGCGTTTCATAATTTACAAAAAGTCAGAGAAAAACAGCATTGTATAATGTCTGAAATCATTTCCTTACCTTCGACTACCGTATTTTCCCGCCAATTTTGCCCATGAAATCTGGTGTTTTTTGTATACAATACTCGTTTATAAGTCGCGATCAGTTTTTAAGAACAAATCCAGCACTTCAATTTCTACAAATCTGTGATAAAGTTCTACTCAAACAGTCAATTATCAACTAAATTTATTAATTTGCTTGGTGAAAATCGCCGATTTTCTTGTCAACTGTGAGCTCCTTAAACTAGGCCTCCAAGTGAAGGTAGGTTAAGCCTAATCGTAAGAAGCCTGCATGATATACGCAATGCCTAATCGTAAAAAAGTAAGTTTTATTTTGGACATGAATAAATAACACCGCGAGCTATAATCCTAGATATTTTCATTTTAAAGACAGCAAAATATGTTGTGATAAACCACGTGTTTGGACCGTAAACATGCGTTCGCCAATTTGAAGATATCGGACAGGGTTCGCCGCCCTCCGCCATTTTGTTTTCCTGTTGACATAGCGTCTCGGTAATACGTAATAAGGAATAAAAGTTTATTCTCTGGGAACAAAGAAAGACAAACAACGAAAATAATGACGATATATTTAAAAAAAAAAATATTTTTTTTTTCCGATCGAATAAATTTTTTTTTTTTTTACTTTTATGTCTAAAAAAAAGATTCGGGTCGGCGAGGAAAAAATAGGGTCGGTCGGGTTACCGGAAACACAGGTATTTTTTGGCCTAAGACAGACACTTCGTTCATACATATTGCAGTGCAGATCGAGACTCGTGGAAACAGAAAACCGTAAGTGAAGGCAGCCCCCCTCTGGGCGTTGACCGCGTTTCTCTTGGCTGTCAATGATACTCTGTATGTGCTGTAATTTAAGACAAAACTTCGAAACTATAAATGGATCTTTACGTACTTCTCATTAAAGTTTATGGGGAAAGGAAATAAATCTCATTGCCAGAGAATCACTGACTGCCGAAGACCAAAGACACTTTTATGGACGCATTGATTGAAAGTTTGCCTGTTGTTAAGCCAGGAATCAATACCCATGAAACTTGTTCTGCAGTGTAAGCTCATTTGATATCGCCTTAAATGATCTACGTCAATGCAAATCTCAATTCAAATAACCACTGAATACTTAATCAATGAGTGCCGATATTTGTGACGTATTCGCTTATTATTATACATATTTTGGGATTTTCAGTTGATTATTAGGCCTGAACATTCCATGCACTTATAAGCTTTTACCCTAATCGGGGGGTCGGTGGGTGGGCAAATGTATTTTTTTCCAACATGCATGCTTTTGATAAATTCGATGATACGCCCAACCACAATAAAGGTTGTGTGTTTTTCGAAGTCGAAGTAATAACCTTGGTGTCGTCGCTGACGTCGTTTTCGTGCAGAAGATTTAATTAGGCCATAACAATCGTTCTAACAATCACCTGAAACTTGGTTCACACATTACCAGTATTTATCATCTGTTTAGCAAGGCATGTAGCTATGGATTTGGTATGTGTTGGGTTATGCCTATTAACAGACTGAAAGCGTGTGTTGTCATCTGTTCGTGGAGCACGTCTTGTTACTTCTACACTGCAATAAAATTAGTATATATTGTATTATGCCGAAAAGTAAATGAAGCTCTTTGGATAGTTATACATAGCTTTTATTACTTGTTATGTGTAGTCACTGAAAAATGAAAGTTTACTAAACAACTAGTAAATGTTAAACCCTGCTAGTAATTTTTACTTATTTCGATAATTGTAAGGAAAGTAAAATTGGTAATTTATGTACAAATTAAAAATTAAATGTAACATTGACTGCTTGTTTTGTTAGGCTGTTGGCCGACATGACGTGTTAAAGGAATTTATGCGTCGGGTTATAAATATACCGATGCTATTTTTAAATTAACTGGGATTTTTGTGGCAGAGAAACACAGGAAATTTTGTATTAAAAAAACGCAAAAAAACTTCGAATGATACAAATGTCGTAAGCAATGTGATACATCAGTAATTATTATTCAATGCGTTGTAACGTTATCAATTTTATTTAAGTTTTTTACAATTTTATTTTTTTCTTGCAGTTGTATCATCCGGTGGCTATGCCCTTTAAATATGCTCATAAGATTACAACGTTGATGTGAATTTGAAAGCAAGCCAAAGATGGGATAAAAGATAATTGTAGATAATTACGCAGAAAATTAAAACTTGTTGACAAAGAGCCTTATTTTACCTATTACAACTAGTCACAACGTCCTCAGCCAATATCGGTTTGTATTTAGTTAACTTTACACTAGCAATAAACTTGCGAGATTAAAGCAGTGTTTATATATCCTAGTACATATAGGTTTGTCAGTTATTGCTATGAAACTGTATTAAAATTCATCAATTTACATTACCTATACTTTGTAATAACAAGCACATATCGGTTATAGTTTTATAGTTTGGGGCCACTAAAAAGATTTCATGGATTTGATTGTTATAGCCTGTGAACAGAATTGTAAAAAAGGGTTTACTCACACTTGTCGCGCCATCAGCCTTTCAACACTTTCAGTGCTTTCATTAACTTTAGTTTTAAAACACCGAAATCGGGGACAACTTTCCTGCGATCGGGAATATTGAAGTTTCTCGAAAACCCCTGGGTGTGTTTACCGCTATCATCTCAAGCAAGCAATTATAAACCTTGTGATAAATATAGTATTTTACATGAGTTGCTATTAAATACAAAACATTAAAGGATCATTTTACGACTTTTCCTTAACGAGTTTCGTTAAATTTAATATTAAATGGCAACGACTATAAAATTCATGTATCACAGAACACATTCGTCACCAGATTTTGAAATTATTATTTTTTCAATTACTTGTTAAGAATTCGAAGCCAAATAAGAAGAGCGCAATCAATGGGGCTGTTACGAAAGGACGATTTGCTGACTTCCTGAATCACATTGGTATTGGTTTGTAAACGCTTATGCTTATACACCGAACAAAACTAGCCACAATAATGCGCGTATAGGGAACTTTTTTAACATTTGGATATTCATTTTGTTCCCTAAGCGTAGAGTCGCCAACACAAAAAAACGTCAAAGACTGTCACTCTGAAGCGACTGTTTCTATGGACTACGAACAAAACCTGATACAGCTGATCGTCAGAAAATATGTACCCTATCGTAATATTCCTTTTATAATATGCATGTCTCCTTAAATTTTGAAACAACCTGTTTTTCTAGCATAAACTAACGAAACTGCACTTAGAATTCACTTGACATTACCGGATATGACGTCAAAAATCAATCATAATTATAAATGAGTGTGTGCATTTTCTTGAATATTAACTATATTATGTTATAACTTATCATTAACAACAACAACAACAACAACAACAACAACAACATAATAATAATAATAATGATGATGATGATGATGATGATGATGATGATGATGATGATGATGATGATGATGATAATAACAATAATATAATGAACAAAGTCAACGCACTCTCCCGTTTAAGAAGTTTCAATATTAAATTAGTGCGGCAGCCCGGGCATCGACAACAAAGTGCAGTGGTCATTTCATAATATTCATATACATAATTATTTATTGGGCGAACCGTCCTATTCTCACAAGGCTTTCTTGTCAATGAAATGACCGTGAGTCATGCTCATCCTTCTTACATAAGTTCATGAATTTTTAGACATACATAATGTCAAATTGCTAAACTACAACTATTTAAGACTATAAAAAGGAAACCATAGTCATATCTGTGGGACCACTCTAGATATACTTCAACGCAGGTCTCGCGGCATTTTGGTTACACTCAGTCGCCGGTGGGTGTAAAACTCCTTCATTGGCTTATTTTTTTGTTTAAGTAACGTGGGGCTGTGACGGGGTCAAGCCACAATGAACTCATGATAGTGCGCAGTCAGACCATCATAAACTCAACAACAACAACACTTATAGCATTTCTTCTTGCGTATATGATGTATGGACGCAATAGGGCACGATAGACCGTTTCATGAAATTTCCTCGCTTGCCCTATTTTGTTCATACAGATGGATATTTCGTTACTAACACTTTCCAACAAAAGGCTTAAAAGTTAAATTATCCCTGAGTTTATGTAAGAGTCCATGTGGGCGAGCGGTTTTGTTTTCAGTTCTCTATATTTTTCTTGACTGTACCGACGTGGGCTTCATCGCCACATTCGGAACTCCTCAGCCATTTTTATCGAAAATAACCCCGGATGTATGCCGGTACATCAGTTGAAGTAGTTCGTATTTTTTTTTAATTATGTCACTTATTAAATGTAGTGTTTTCTGCTTGTTTTTATTGATCTAAGTTTAAATTGATTGCCAGTGAAGTGCATTTAACTGCTAAATTAAATTACTACGCGATCTACTTGCAGCGGACTTAAATTTAACATACCCATTTCTGAGTATATAAACCGTCCAAATATATCCGAGGTTGTTTTCGATGAAAATGGCCGAGGAGTTCCGAATGTGATCGTCACTAAAACCAGGGTTTGAATACTCTAATAATATTAATGTTTTCAGATGCATTCCCGTGAAAAAAAATGCTTTTAAAACATGAGCGAGTCCCTTTAATACCTTACCCCAGAATTCCCGTGTCATTGTAGATTTATGTTTTCCGAAATCCTCGACAATCACTCTTCAGTGGTTACGTCGTGTAAAATATACACGTGTCCGACCTTTCTATAAATGAGTGGGTTTCTAGTGTAAATATCTCAAGAAAATGTATGGTATACAGTCTGTATAAAGAAACTTGAATAGTGAGACTTGACAGTATAAACGCAAGAAATAAATGCGATAAGTCCTTGAATAACATGGCATTAATCAATTAGATATAGAAATGGCAGGTGGCATAAACCACAAATAATACCAAGAAATAAGCGAAAATGTCAACTTTGTCAAGCATAGGAGGACGAACTCACCTTTCTCCTAGTGATTTACGAATATCAAATATCACGCAAAACTACTGGTGCAATCGAAACATTCCAAATGGCATCGAACTTATCTCGAATGAACGTTAACAACGCTGTTTATGGCATTATTGTTAACTTTTGAAGCTTTATTGCTCTGTTGTGCAACAGTTTTCAGCTGTGCCTGTGAGTAAACGATGCCTTTAACATTTCTGTAACTCTGTAAAAATCGATCACGTATTATTTTCTTAACCAGAAACTTGTTAATACAAAAGACATGTTGGTTAATAAAATATTCTAGCAAGCCTTTTTCATCTGAAGATTTCTTAACATAGGATTAATAACAGTAATATTGCTATTTATAACATAACTTACTGTTGATTACTTGCAGGAATCGGTCATTGATTCATAATTATCAGATTATGTCGAAGGCGTGCAGTAAACAAAGACGGAGTGGAATTCAACATGTTTAATAATAATCAGGGGAGACAATTCATGCACAGTTACATAGAACGTATACCTAGCTTCTAATATAATCAACACTTACGGCGCAGGGATGATATATCCCCATGCAATATTTGTCATATATAACGAGTGTAATAACTGTGCAAATTAGGTAACCGCATCACAGAAAAATGTATTCATACGCGTTGTCAAAAAAATGTAAACAAACATTAGAAACAATGTTTCAAAAGAAATCCTGTCGATGTCAACAAACTCAGCTCCACGATGAAACGAATGGTGAAGAAGGCTGGGCTTAATCCAAACAAACGACCCCCTGATCACAGCGCCAGAAAATACCTCGTCCAAGAATTTAATCATGAATGACAACAATGTTACTGCGAACCAGATTATGCAAATATCGGGACACAAGAAAATTGCATCTTTGAACAACCGAAGCCACATAAATCCAAATCAACACAGGGAAATATCAAACATCCTGTACTCCAGTGAAAATACCTGTAAAATGCTCAGTCTATGCACACAGTTCGCAAGCAATGCTCATTATTTATGCGAAAAACTACAGAAACAAGCTCAGTAGCAAAAAGTTTAAACATAAACCCGGTGTAATGGCACTGGGCAAACGCCAAAGACATAGGACATAAAAACAAAAAAATCACAAACAAGAAACATGGAAGAACAGCACAAAACTCCACAAACAGCACAGTGCATACGTACTATGTATAAAAAAAGTTCACACAGTCACTGATTCCCAATGAAATCTCACTTTTTCTGTTGCATTTTACAACATTTTTGGTGCTCCAATTCAAGGAGGTAAAACTCATTGTGCATATCCATCAAAATGACAAAAATCCATGATGTAATTAATCCAACAGCTACAAAGCGAATTCCCACTACTGAAAGCGACTGTGACGCTGACTAACGGTCTTTTCAATCTTCAACCGCCAAATGACATGTACACACTCGGGTGTTTACTAATGACGTCACTCAGTTATGACATTGCTCAAATTATTGATTCGCTTGATTTAAATGTATTGAAATGTTCTTTTTTTGTTTTTAAGTGAAACCTTTGAAAATCGTTTGATATTTGAAACATAAATTATTATTTTTATTGTAAATAAAATATTTTTATGTCGTACTATTTTCTTTCCTGCGGATGAGGCATCCTAAGAACACTCAATATAAATTCTTCGCTCTAAGACATGAGAATGTGTATTGAAGAAACTTTGATTTGAATTCGACCGTAATTGAGTTATATTATAAAAACGTCATTTAAAAACGTTAAAAATTCGGCAAAGCCTCGTATTTACGTTTTAAAATGAACTCGTTTAATAAAGTTGATACAAAATAAACACTCATTTGAGATCCTCTATATACAATAGTTCACATCTCAATGATCTTTTGCATCTACAACCTTATTCCAAAAACATAAAGTCATAATCATGATTTGCAATGAAATGGGTTTCATGCCAAATTTGCCGTATATCATGCAATAAGGAGTTGTGTCGAGAAGGGTAGCTGGGATTAATCGCCCTTTCACAGCAAACAGAACGTCGGAATGTATAATTACACTCTCAACGGTCAATTATCGGTGTCGAGTAGTGTAACTAAGCTTACTCAATCTTACACAGCAAACAGCACGTCGGAATGTATAATTCCCCTCTAGATAAACGGTCGGTTCTCGATGTTGATCGAGTAGAGTACCTATGGTTGTGTAACTAAGCTTACTCAATCTTACACAACAAACAGTACGTCGGAATGTACAAATCCACTATAAACGGTCGGTCCTCGATGTTGAGTATATAGAATAAAACGCGTAAATTTTCAATAAAAATGTAGCGATAAAGCAAGATTTATGTAACTTCTGACCATACCATTTATTTTTTTCAAAAATTAATCAATAAATTTACTGTATTTTTTTCCGAATACCGATCGTCGAGAGTGGATTTATACACGCCGACGTTCTGTTTGCTGTGTAAGGGCGAGAAGGCCCATTTACTCTACTCGACACGACTCCTTATTGTATGACGTTTAGCAAATTTGGTATATGGCGCGAGTGTATTATTCCAAGGAAGTTAATGTGTGGACGAACTCAACTTGGTGCATTATTAAATAATGCATATCTATAAGATTTGTAGAGTATTGAATTGAATAAACACAGCCCGTTATTATTACATGTTTACGCATCTTAATAAATAAATACAATTATAATACTTTATATGAACGTTTGAAAAAAACATTCCGTCGCACAGTGGCATTATACGAAAACACCAGCTTTATCTAAATAACTGGAATACTTGAAAAATCCCTTGATGATAACAAATATTTAAGCATTCGACTGCCCGTCCCATGATCTCATCTTAGACAAGCTAAATGCATATATATGGTCTCCCCGCATGTAAACATATGGAGAGCTATCTTGTGAATAGAAAACAACGTGTCAAACTTGGTCAAATTACCAGTGAGTGGGACTCCATCCTGAAAGGACTACCACAAGGATCAATATTAGGGCCTCTATTCTTCAACATATTTCTCAATGACATATCCTACTTTATAAATAAGGTAGCCTTGTATAATTTTGGAGATTAAAATACTTTTTCTGCGTGTGATAGAAATACTGATGTTGTTAAGACTACTCTTGAAGAAGAAAGTAACATTTTGATAAACTGGTTTACTTCCAATCAAATGCAGGCTTACCAAGACAATTTTCAAGCAATTTCGGTTGGCCCAAAGTCTGTTTAAGATATAAAACAATTCAATATACTTTATCATACTATTGTTTGTGAAGAGCAAGTTAAACTTTCAGGCGTTGAGATGGATAATTTATCAAATTTTGATGCCCAGATTTCTAAAATGTACGTAAAAGCAGCTAATCACCTGAATATCCTATTGCACATTTTTGCAATCAATACTAAGCTTATTATCTTTATATCTTTTAATAGATCCAATTTCAACTACTGTCCTGTTGTTTGGCATGTTTGTATCTAGACCAATACAGAAACAATTAGAAAAGAGAGCTTTGATATTTTTTTGATCATTACACCTCAAAATAACATATGAGCTGGGAAAGATGCATCACTATTGAAATTTACAAATGATTGTACGGTACTCACCAGAATATGTTCAATATGTTGTAGCTTTTAAGACATGTACTTTTAAAGCTGCACTTTCACAGATAGAACGTTTTGACAACTTTTTTTATTTTTTGTCTTGGAACGAGCCATTTTTTGCGAAAAAAGCATGGAAACCAGTTATATAAGACTACTGATATGACTGTGTAGATGTGCTCTCAGTAAAACAACAGCTAAATATGGGAATAATTCCCGCTTTGAGGCCAGTCAGGTATGAAACAGCCTCACATAAGTAGGTGCTCTCAAAACTACATGGACTTTAGAAGACTGATCCGCATCTGGACATGTCCCTGTTGTAAATGCTCAATGCGCAAATAATCTTTTATAACTTAAAAAATAAAAAGAAACTGAGAATTAGAATGTGCTTCACTGAATATTTATTATGCTTTTGTTCTTAACGGGATGGCCTTCACCGACTGGACAAAATGTGCCATTAAAATACCAGAAACTATTTTAGCGGGCATGTTAAATATGAATAAAAACTATCAAATTAAATAACATTGAAGGGTTAAAATGTATTCATGATTATTTCAAATCATTACAATCTGTCGAACACATACAACTACTTGTGTGTGTTTTTCGGCAAGTAAATGTTAAGGTGTTACGATTTGGCATTTTCAATTACTAGTAACATGCTTACACAGTGGTAGGTGCTGATATTGTCAGAACGGTAGCCGGACAGAGAGTTTAATGGTAACCTGTAGGTAGGGATTGACCAAATCAGGGATTAACCATGCCTTTGTATTGAAAGTATTTAAATAACATGATAAATTAAGTACCTCCTCTAAGCAATTCTTTCCAAGGTTTTTTTCTAGAATTCGTTATTAATTATAACATTTTTACCGACTACACACCACTGTACCATGCTGTAATTCCCATGTACATAATGCTACTTGCAATTTTGAAGTTTTAAATGTATACGATTTCCCTTAATTTATATTTTTGAAAGAACTAACCATTTTACAGTGCTATGTCGAATAGAGGAACCATGAACGTGTGGATTGAACGCAATCCGGGAAAACTAGTTGATGTTATCACTGTATATAGGGCTCTAATCCATCTTACATTTTGTAATTTTATGCATGAATATATAACGGAACGACTTTTGTAAATGCTTTTTACAATATTGTAACTGTATGCATTTATACCCAGGTCACAAGCTCATTGTTATGTTTTGATACGTTATGCATATTTGTTATTCATGAGCTTATGTTTTTGATAACATATACCAGACTTTGAGTATATTGTTTGCATTGACTAAACAATCATGGCCACCTAAGCTTTTAATGATACAGTATAGCATGTCCAGGGTAGCCCGTTTTGACTTAAATTTGGTCTAAGGGGACAGAATGGTATTTTGTATCAGCTTATTATTTATCGAAAGTTATCCTTCTGAAAATAAATCTGAATTTCACAGATGTACAGACTATATATAAACAATAGGACCGTATCTCATATTTTTTCTAAAGGCGTTCTTGTTTGTAATAAACTAGTTCTGGTTTTATATCAGTTTTACTAACGGTGTATTTGTTGTAACAATTTCAAATAAAATGAAAACCAGTTTTAATGAAAACTGGTTCTTTCATTTGTTTTACAAAAACCGAAACTGGTTTTTAGAACTATCGAAACCTTCTCCGCAGGCGGTTTTGTCGGTTCGCTCCATCCGAAAACTAGTTCACGTTGAAAAACAACATGGCTGATAGTGATCCAACACGTGTGTTGAAACACCATTTAGTTAATGCTGGCAAACAACCATCTGTTGTATCATTGTTTTTTTAAGATTTTTAGAAATAATGGCTACATGCAGAAGCTCCCCGTGTTGTTGAAACTGTACACAACGTCTTTTACATTTGTAACTTCAAGTAAAACTTTTCAAAGCCGAAACCATTGAAACCAAAACGAGTTTGTATTAACAAAAACGCCCCAAATCACACTGGAGAGAAAGGTTATTCAATCTTAAAAGAAGTTTTACACAATCCAGGTCTGTTAAGCCACTTGTTCCCGCTATTTACTTCATTTTGGTTGACAACACAAATGAAAAATGTTCTTGAATGACAGTTATGTCAAATTGCGTGCGGTATAATATATATAGTGAATACCGGGTCAAATTTGGTACATGAAGAAATGAGGTGAATGACTTTGAATCTTTTACAAAACTAAATTGTTCCAAAATCCAACTCTCTTAAAAAACTCCCAGAAATTTCAATCTTTAACCCTTATCATTTCATATGTTAGATAATGGAATGAAATTTGAGTATTCAAGTTTTGCAAATTTTATTCATTTAAGTGCATCATGGCACACATACTAACAAACGATATGCTCTGTTCACACACATAAATCGACACAACAACCACACCATATCATTCCCATTTCCCCCAGGGCCATACCACCCAGGTCATGACAGTAATAACTCCGTTGGAACAGAAGCTTTAAAATCTAAGGCCATATAAATATATTCATCTTTTGTGTAATTCGAAAGAGAAAACCATGGCATAAGACATAAATGCTCCTGGGTTTGTCATTGCAAAATGTATAATGTTTAACTTTCATCGCCATCCTCACCTGTCCTTGCCTATTACTGAATCGTGTTTTCACTATGGCCTTTTTCCAGATATTCCTTAAATATTGCATAAAGATATATATCTTTACGATTCCAACTGTTACAAGCATTGCTATTTGAAATGTACTGGAGTGCCAATACTTATCACTTCATTATCTTGATATCTTAACATCTACTGGTCACAGCTGCCTCGTAAGCATCTGTGTGTCCCGCTAGATTGAATACGAGTAATTTAGTGATTAATGTAGCCAGAGACAGTAATGCCAATTGGAACGATGTCAACGCCACATATCACCGGTCTAAAATTTATTCTATGTTTAAATACTAGTATACAGTTATTTCATGGTTATTTGGGTTACATTCAATACTGTTGTCCCGAGTTGGAGGGGATAACATTCTGAACTGTTGCCCGAATACTGTTGTGAAAGGTATTCTATGTTAAATACTAGTTAGTCATATTAAAAAATCCCGGGGGATCTACACTTACGTTTGTACTAGCTCTGATGCAGTTTGAGAGTGACATTCTTAATTAATTATTCGATAATTTTGTGATACTGTTATGACAGAAAACATGTGTATACCAAAAC
This sequence comes from Mya arenaria, assembly GCF_026914265.1. Taxonomy (NCBI): domain Eukaryota; kingdom Metazoa; phylum Mollusca; class Bivalvia; order Myida; family Myidae; genus Mya; species Mya arenaria. The sequence goes on along the minus strand of NC_069133.1, from coordinate 63,112,049 downwards.
CGGTGAGAGATTTGGGAAAAAAAAGAATATTGTTTGAACCATCAGATGTAGTCCAGTGACCCTGTGGCTGAAAATGCAAGTAAAAGAAAAATGCACAGAAATGAATTTTGCATATTTGTGTTGTTTGAAATATATTGTGTGTGGAAAAATTATTGTAATGGGATTTGTCTGTATCAAAATTAGATCTAGCTAGAAATATCAAATATCAGTGATGAGAGAGCTAGAAATCGATATGGCTCACACACCAACAATGGTGTGAAGTTGGGAAAACGAATGAGCTGGCAGTAGGGAAAGTCTAGTTTAAACATATATATTCAACATAAACATCATGCATCCGATTGCAGCATAATATAGTATACATGTCCTTATATGCATGATAGTGTATATTTAAACGGATTAAAACGGATTAAAGCGGAAGCAGAAGATACAGTGTTTCTCTCCGAGTAACTAAAATCATACTAATAAGCGGTAGAATGCACACTTTCCAATTTTTCATATGTTTTATGTTATCAAAAATAAACGCACTAATGCAAGGCAAAACATTTAGACTGTAGATTTTGATAGAAGCAAGGTATGGATAGAGTTAGATGGTTATCAAGGGAGATAAACAAGAGACATTGTTGGGTACAGGGGACAGATTAGATAACAAACTTGTTTCGAATCTTGGATGAATTCCTTAACATGCTAAAGAGGGTTCATTTGTTATCGTGGTCGAGGGTGGGATTTTAATTAACAATGAACGGTTGTTTCCGTTATTACAAACATGTCACTAAAAAGCGACAAAGGACATAGTAGGAAATAATAAGCGCCACATTCAACTTCAAGACAAATCCACAATTTATATACAGAAGAGGTGGTAATTAAGGGCTCTGCACTAAATACGTTGTCGAGCAAGGGTGACCTGCAGATGTCACTCTGTGGATAGGAAGGGAAATGTAAATATTAACTATGAGAAACCGTTAAAACACTAAAATTGAAGTTCATTCCATGCTCGTGCAGAGGATGGCAAGAATAACGAGTAAAAAGAGCTGAACCGTGAAAGTACCATTCTAATGTCAGAAGCATAGACAACTTAGGATATTTACGAGGTTGGCGTTTATCTAGATAACAAAAAGACATATATATATATATATATATATATATATATATATATATATATATATATATATAGTGTATGCTGCCCTAGTGTGTATGTTATCGATGTATTCAGTGACCCTTAAGGGTTCTCAAATAATAAAATTGATACTTGTATCATCTGCAAATAGTCTAATATTATTTCCGATGTTAACTACAAAGTCTTTAAGGGAAATCTAAAACTGTTACGGACTTAAACTTGATTTTTGAAGAAGTTCAGCCTCAAGCCAGGCCCAAACTAGATCGACTAAGAGTCAGAGAACTACGTGCTGCTTGCAAATGTTCAGATAATCACGAATGCATGGCAGTATGTTGTATCCAACGTTAGACTCTCGTTATTTGACAAGCAGACCCTTATGTTAAAAGATGCACTCTCAGTGTAGGTCTGAGTGTGATATACACCTGTAAAGAGTAGATCTGAATGTGATAATCAGTTGTAAAGTGTAAATCTGAATGTGATAACCACGTGTAAAGTAGGTCTGCGTGTGATATCTACACTTTAAATGTAGATATAACACTCAGACCTAAACTTTAAATGTAGATATCACACTCAGACCTAACTTTACATGTCGATAATTATCACACTAAAATCCACACTTAACATGTATTTATCATACTCAGACCTACACTTTATACGTGAATATTACCCTCATTTCTACATTTTACTTAAAGATATCATACTCATACCTACTGTTGTGAAGTTATCACACTCAGACCTACAATTCACATTAATATATCAAACTCTTACTCACAAACAAGATTGTCCACAATCATTACAATTGTTTTAATATACCAAAAAGGCTGAATAAATATCGAAAGCAATGGCTCTTATGAAGGATACCAAGTTCAATTTGAAAGAAAGGTGCAGAAAACACCGTATTTCTACCATATGAGACGATAATAGATCACAGTAAATATTTAAGCACTCACCAATCTCTCAGTATTTGCTCCAGGAAATGAAGTGCTTAATTTCAAAATGTTTTTGGAGTTGGGGAGGTCAGTCACTGCGTTAAAGCAAGTTTCCGTAATAAATTTATGATAGCTTTCGATTTGGCGGGGATATATACGTTACTTTAGATGGAAGATTATTTCTGACAGGCCCGGTGAGATCACCAATCCAGAAGTAGGCTAATATTAGTTTTCATGCCCCACAACATTCTGAAATTAAGAGCTGCATTCCCCACCTCAGGGATCCAGACAACATAATTTGTTGTTTGTCTAAATCCACTGTTTTGACCCCCATTTTCCCCTGGTATGGTAAAAAAAATGATATGTGCATTTTAGACTTATATTTTATAGAAGGATATTACACTCAGACCTACATTTGACATATGTATGCTACAGTTGGACCTGTATTTGGTATGTATATATCAAACCTTGACGGTATGTATATATCAAACCTTGACCTATATTTCACATGTGGTTTTTACACTCAGAGCTTCACTTTACGTATAGATATCACACTTAGCCCAACAATTTACATGTATAAATCAAACTCAAACCTACACTTTAAATGTAGATATCAAACTCAGAGCTAAACTTTACATATCAATAATTATCACACTAAAATTTACACTTTACATGTATTTACCATACTCAGACCTTCACTTTACACGTGGATATTGCCCTCATTTCTACATTTTACATATAGATATCACACTCATACCTTCTGTTGTGACGTTATCACACTCAGACCTACAATTTACACGAATATATCAAACTCAGACGTACAATTTCCATATGCAAATCACACCCAGGCCTACACTTAACCTCTTGATATCACACTAAGATTGCACTTTACATGTATATATCACATTCAGATCTACAATTAACCTGTGGATATCACACTCAAATCTACAAGTTACATGTGGATATCACATTCAGACCTATATTTTACACGTGGATATCACATTTAGATCTACAATTAACATGTGGATATCACAAACTGACCAACATTTTACAAGTGTGTATCACATTCAGATCTACAAGTTACATTTGGATATCACACTCAGACCTACACTTTACACGTGTATATCACATTCAGATATACAATTAACACATGGATATCACACTTATACATCACATTCAGATCTACAATTAACATATGGATATCACACTCAGACCTACACTTTACACGTGGATATCACATTCAGATCTACAATTTACATGTGGATATCACACTCTGACCTACATTTTACCAATGGTTATCATATTCAGATCTACAAGTTACATGTGGATATCACCCTCAGACCTACACTTTACAGGTGTATATCACATTCAGATCTAAAAGTTACATGTGAATATCACACTCAGACCTACACTTTATACGTGTATATCACACTCAGACCTACGTTTACATGTAGATACCACACTCCTATATTTATGTAGATATCACTCGCAGACGTACAATTTGCATGTATATATCCGACTGAGATCTACACTTTCCACACACATATATATATATCACATTCAGATCTACACTTTCCACACACACACATATATATATATATATATATATCACATTCAGATCTACACTTTCCACACACACACACACACACACATATATATATATATATATCACATTCAGATCTACACTTTCCACACACACACACACACACACACACACACACACACACACACACACACACACACATATATATATATATATATATATATATATATATATATATATATATATATATATATATATATATATATATATATATATATATATATATATATATATATATATATATATATATATCACATTCAGACCTACACTTTACTTGTGGATATCAAACTAAGACTTACATTTTACATTTTGATACTGCACCTAGACCATGTTGATATGACATTCTGAAAGTCGTGATGCCTTCCACATTTCCCGCTCAGGGATTTAAGGCAAGATCAACTTCCACCTTCAGGGTTCAGTTTAGACAAGAAGCATATGCTGTTTGTCCGCCGGTATTCAACAACAGACCACTTTTTCAAGCAACCGCACTAATATGATTTTTGATATTCATTTGAAGTGTTTAATTCTTCTAAATAAAATATATCTAGGGTATTAGGAAAACTAATTAGGGATAAGAGTAATACTGAATATGGGATAAGTGTTATACTAAAAGCACGTGATCACACAAAAACACAGTATTAACCAAGATTAACGTTGGTCGTACCAAGGTGGTCGGTAACCCAAACATCTATTTTTATATATTTTTCTTCGAAAATTAGAAAATACTACATGTTCTTGACTGAATGCAACACTATGATCTAAATTATGGGAACATTAAAAAAATGGTATGCTGTCTGCTCCTATCGGGACCTTTTGCAATGACAGAGAGGTAGATTTAGGTCTCAAAAGCGGTATTTTGGGTTCAAAAGCGGTAGATTTTCTAATTTCTTTATTTTTCAGTCAAAAACAATGATGTATACCATGAGATTAATGTTGTCCGAAAGGAATGATACATTGAGTTTCAAATTACAAATAGAATTACAATTATCAATAATCAGAATCAAAATTATGTCAAGTTTAATCATTTTAAAACAGAAAAATCAACAGTATTCTAATTATCAAAATTCTGAATGTGTCATGGAAAATAACCCATCTAAATGGCATTGGGTTATTTTCCATGACACAAGCGTCATGTCGTTCACATAACAAGGGCAAAACACCCCATTCCAACACAATAGACTCGCCATTGCTTGCTAGAATTTGTATCAACAGCAAAATATCTGGATGTTGACCTGTCATCAGATATATCGTGGAACACACACATAAATCGCATCTCTAAGAAGGCAAACAGCACATAGGGCTTCCTCGGGAGAAAAATTAAGGTACACTCTGAACCACAGAAAGTTTTTGTCTGTCCTCTGCTTGAATAATGCTCCACAGTTTGATGTCCGTTCACTGGTTTCCACATATACCAACATGAATCCATTGTGGTTTTTACATTTAATACAAGCTAGGGCTTAGAAATTTATTAGCATCATCTAGTGATGCTCTAACCAGATGTCCCAAGGGTCAATTACTTTTTCTTACCTCAAAGTCTAAACTCTAAACTGGCTTCAATAGTGGAAAAACACTTTAAAATTATAGTATGTGCAAACTTGGGAAAGTGTCATAGCCTGAATCATAAAATTATACTGAAATCATAATATTATACTCTCTTTTGCAATGTTTGTGTGCGCGGCTGTGCGCGGCTGTGTGCGTGCATGCATATCAGTGCGTCTTTTTGTATATCATAAGTTGACTTTTGAGCATTGTACAATTAAACAAAATCCTATCCACAATGCTTGACCCTTTCCAATAGTTTGTGAATGCATTATCAAACTTGAATTATATCACCAACAATTGCAAAACCAATTTAAGTTATGTGCAGAGATATTTTATATTTAAATTCACAACATTTTAAAAACATCGGCTAAATATAGAAACACATCACTTAAAATCATTTGTCTTTATTCCTCGCATATTTTGAGTAAAGCATGAACAAGTGGAAAATGATAATCATTGAAATTTAGTTGTTATTTGTTAATTGAATTGTGTTCCTGACTGTATCATGTTGCCTACTGAAACTGAAGTGAATTTGGCAAAGTTTTGACAATATTATGAGCTATAACTCTGGTAAGAAATTGTGATCTGCTCTTTTTATAAAAAAACAACACCCCAACTAAGTGAGATATTATCCCATTACCATTGTCACCCCATTTGATTAGGATTTGATAAGAACTGCTCCAGTACCACTGGAGAGAACTTCAATGTGAATTTGGTCAAATATTGATTATTTGACGGCCATTACTCCAGAGCGAACTCATTGGTTTTATAAGCAGTAGTCTGAAATGGGACAGTAGACAGAATGAGACAGTAGCGAGTTCACATTGCGGGGATAGTACCACTCACTAGCTAAATTCTTAGTTCTCACACAGTGGCTTTATGTTCTCTCCTCTGCGTTGGTGTTAGAAGATTAAAGTCTGGCTTGGAAGGATACATCAGTAAATTCACAGAGATGGGACAAAAGTGATAATTGTTAGTGGGTTTCTGGCCTCTATAGTGTTGACGTCGGAAGGCAGTCCCTGAACACTTTACATAATTATTCATAATTATACTCAGTTCTTTATAGGCAGAGGGGGTTTGTGTCACAGTCATTTGCATTTGGCGTTGGGTTTTAGAAAGCTGCAGTGTTCTGTAACTGAGACTTTTAAGAGTTTAAAGGTAGGTGTAACAGTCTGGATTCTGGAGTCCTGAGCAAGCATTTGGGCAGTTCCTACGGTTATAGAGGCCGTCCGTTTGGACATTTTAACAATGTCATAACTCAAGAGTTAATAGTCTGATAAAGCTGTTGATTGAAATCATTCATACTAGCATGCCAATAAACATTGTAAACAAGTTTGGTAAAAAATAGATAAAAATGCTGAAGTAAGATAGCGGACACAAAATCATGATGCTGCAGACGACGGCTTCACCAGACAACATGGTCCCGATATGTATGTCATGCTACGCAGGTGACGTTAAAAAAAGATGGCAAAATACCTAGTTTTATTAGTCACATTGACAACAACATAAGAATGAATCAAACTATTTGGCACATATGTAAATTACTCAATTTGCCGCACAATAAAATAAGCCAATAATGTTGCTATGTAAAAAAACATGGCAATATGCAACACCAGCTCAAGGTAGAGTATTACATGATCATGATGATAGGCATAGACTATGCCTGGTTCAGCTTTTATATGAGATACTCAATAACATTCAATGTTCATGTATAAATATATACAATATATTGCAAGCCACAAAGGCCATAATACACAGATGTCTGATCATGTAATCACGGTATTATTTTATACCTTGTTTATAATATTGCCTTTTTGCTCAGATGTCATGATATTGTTGACAAAGTATTTATGTCTCAATGTGGTTCATGATACAACATATTGCCGACAATGTACCCATGCTACAATGTGGTTCATGATACAACATATTGCCGACAATGTACCCATGATGCAATGTGGTTCATGATACAACATATTGCTGACAATGTACCCATGATACAATGTGGTTCATGATACAACATATTGCTGACAATGTACCCATGATACAATGTGGTTCATGATACAACATATTGCCGACAATGTACCCATGCTACAATGTGGTTCATGATACAACATATTGCCGACAATGTACCCTTGCTACAATGTGGTTCATGATACAACATATTGCCGACAATGTACCCATGATACAATGTGGTTCATGATACAACATATTGCTGACAATGTACCCATGATGCAGTGTGGTTCATGATACAACATATTGCTGACAATGTACCCATGATACAGTGTGGTTCATGATACAACATATTGCTGACAATGTACCCATGATACAATGTGGTTCATGATACAACATATTGCCGACAATGTACCCTTGCTACAATGTGGTTCATGATACAACATATTGCTGATAATGTACCCATGCTACAATGTGGTTCATGATACAACATATTGCCGACAATGTACCCATGCTACAATGTGGTTCATGATACAACATATTGCCGACAATGTACCCATGCTACAATGTGATGCATGATACAACATATTGCCGACAATGTACCCTTGCTACAATGTGGTTCATGATACAACATATTGCTGATAATGTACCCATGCTACAATGTGGTTCATGATACAACATATTGCCGACAATGTACCCTTGCTACAATGTGGTTCATGATACAACATATTGCCGACAATGTACCCATGATACAATGTGGTTCATGATACAACATATTGCTGATAATGTACCCATGCTACAATGTGGTTCATGATACAACATATTGCCGACAATGTACCCATGCTACAATGTGGTTCATGATACAACATATTGCCGACAATGTACCCATGCTACAATGTGATGCATGATACAACATATTGCCGACAATGTACCCTTGCTACAATGTGGTTCATGATACAACATATTGCTGATAATGTACCCATGCTACAATGTGGTTCATGATACAACATATTGCCGACAATGTACCCTTGCTACAATGTGGTTCATGATACAACATATTGCCGACAATGTACCCATGATACAATGTGGTTCATGATACAACATATTGCCGACAATGTACCCATGCTACAATGTGGTGCATGATACAACATATTGCTGATAATGTACCCATGCTACAATGTGGTTCATGATACAACATATTGCCGACAATGTACCCTTGCTACAATGTGGTTCATGATACAACATATTGCCGACAATGTACCCATGCTGCAATGTGGTTCATGATACAACATATTGCCGACAATGTACCCATGCTACAATGTGGTTCATGATACAACATATTGCCGACAATGTACCCATGCTACAATGTGATGCATGATACAACATATTGCCGACAATGTACCCTTGCTACAATGTGGTTCATGATACAACATATTGCCGACAATGTACCCATGATACAATGTGGTGCATGATACAACATATTGCCGACAATGTACCCTTGCTACAATGTGGTGCATGATACAACATATTGCCGACAATGTACCCTTGCTACAATGTGATGCATGATACAACATATTGCCGACAATGTACCCATGCTACAATGTGATGCATGATACAACATATTGCCGACAATGTACCCATGCTACAATGTGGTGCATGATACAACATATTGCTGATAATGTACCCATGCTACAATGTGGTTCATGATACAACATATTGCCGACAATGTACCCATGCTACAATGTGGTGCATGATACAACATATTGCCGACAATGTACCCATGCTACAATGTGATGCATGATACAACATATTGCCGACAATGTACCCTTGCTACAATGTGGTTCATGATACAACATATTGCCGACAATGTACCCATGATACAATGTGGTGCATGATACAACATATTGCTGATAATGTACCCATGCTACAATGTGGTTCATGATACAACATATTGCCGACAATGTACCCTTGCTACAATGTGGTGCATGATACAACATATTGCCGACAATGTACCCTTGCTACAATGTGGTTCATGATACAACATATTGCCGACAATGTACCCATGATACAATGTGGTTCATGATACAACATATTGCTGATAATGTACCCATGATGCAGTGTGGTTCATGATACAACATATTGCCGACAATGTACCCTTGCTACAATGTGGTTCATGATACAACATATTGCCGACAATGTACCCTTGCTACAATGTGGTTCATGATACAACATATTGCCGACAATGTACCCTTGCTACAATGTGGTTCATGATACAACATATTGCTGATAATGTACCCATGATGCAGTGTGGTTCATGCTACAATATATTGCCGACAATGTACCCATGCTACAATGTGGTTCATGATACAACATATTGCCGACAATGTACCCATGCTACAATGTGGTTCATGATACAACATATTGCTGATAATGTACCCATGCTACAATGTGGTTCATGATACAACATATTGCTGACAATGTACCCATGATACAATGTGGTTCATGATACAACATATTGCCGACAATGTACCCATGCTACAATGTGGTGCATGATACAACATATTGCCGACAATGTACCCTTGCTACAATGTGGTTCATGATACAACATATTGCTGATAATGTACCCATGCTACAATGTGGTTCATGATACAACATATTGCTGATAATGTACCCATGCTACAATGTGGTTCATGATACAACATATTGCCGACAATGTACCCATGCTACAATGTGGTTCATGATACAACATATTGCCGACAATGTACCCTTGCTACAATGTGGTTCATGATACAACATATTGCCGACAATGTACCCTTGCTACAATGTGGTTCATGATACAACATATTGCCGACAATGTACCCATGCTACAATGTGGTGCATGATACAACATATTGCTGACAATGTACCCATGATACAATGTGGTTCATGATACAACATATTGCCGACAATGTACCCATGATACAATGTGGTTCATGATACAACATATTGCTGATAATGTACCCATGCTACAATGTGGTTCATGATACAACATATTGCTGACAATGTACCCATGATACAATGTGGTTCATGATACAACATATTGCTGATAATGTACCCATGATGCAGTGTGGTTCATGATACAACATATTGCTGACAATGTACCCATGATACAATGTGGTTCATGATACAACATATTCCTGACAATGTACCCATGATGCAGTGTGGTTCATGATACAACATATTGCCGACAATGTACCCTTGCTACAATGTGGTTCATGATACAACATATTGCCGACAATGTACCCATGCTACAATGTGGTTCATGATACAACATATTGCCGACAATGTACCCATGCTACAATGTGGTTCATGATACAACATATTGCCGACAATGTACCCATGATACAATGTGGTTCATGATACAACATATTGCCGACAATGTACCCATGATACAATGTGGTTCATGATACAACATATTGCCGACAATGTACCCATGCTACAATGTGGTGCATGATACAACATATTGCTGATAATGTACCCATGATGCAGTCTGGTTCATGATACAACATATTGCCGACAATGTACCCATGATGCAGTGTGGTTCATGATACAACATATTGCCGACAATGTACCCATGATACAATGTGGTTCATGATACAACATATTGCCGACAATGTACCCATGCTACAATGTGGTGCATGATACAACATATTGCTGATAATGTACCCATGATGCAGTGTGGTTCATGATACAACATATTGCCGACAATGTACCCATGCTACAATGTGGTTCATGATACAACATATTGCCGACAATGTACCCATGCTACAATGTGGTTCATGATACAACATATTGCCGACAATGTACCCATGATACAATGTGGTTCATGATACAACATATTGCCGACAATGTACCCATGATACAATGTGGTTCATGATACAACATATTGCCGACAATGTACCCATGCTACAATGTGGTGCATGATACAACATATTGCTGATAATGTACCCATGATACAATGTGGTTCATGATACAACATATTGCCGACAATGTACCCATGCTGCAATGTGGTTCATGATACAACATATTGCTGATAATGTACCCATGCTACAATGTGGTTCATGATACAACATATTGCCGACAATGTACCCTTGCTACAATGTGGTTCATGATACAACATATTGCCGACAATGTACCCATGATACAATGTGGTTCATGATACAACATATTGCCGACAATGTACCCTTGCTACAATGTGGTGCATGATACAACATATTGCCGACAATGTACCCATGCTACAATGTGGTGCATGATACAACATATTGCCGACAATGTACCCATGCTACAATGTGGTGCATGATACAACATATTGCCGACAATGTACCCATGCTACAATGTGGTGCATGATACAACATATTGCCGACAATGTACCCATGATACAATGTGGTTCATGATACAACATATTGCCGACAATGTACCCATGCTACAATGTGGTGCATGATACAACATATTGCCGACAATGTACCCATGATACAATGTGGTTCATGATACAACATATTGCCGACAATGTACCCATGCTACAATGTGGTGCATGATACAACATATTGCCGACAATGTACCCATGCTACAATGTGGTTCATGATACAACATATTGCCGACAATGTACCCATGATACAATGTGGTTCATGATACAACATATTGCCGACAATGTACCCATGCTACAATGTGGTGCATGATACAACATATTGCCGACAATGTACCCATGCTACAATGTGGTTCATGATACAACATATTGCCGACAATGTACCCTTGCTACAATGTGGTTCATGATACAACATATTGCTGACAATGTACCCTTGCTACAATGTGGTTCATGATACAACATATTGCCGACAATGTACCCATGATACAATGTGGTTCATGATACAACATATTGCTGACAATGTACCCATGCTACAATGTGGTTCATGATACAACATATTGCTGACAATGTACCCATGCTACAATGTGGTTCATGATACAACATATTGCCGACAATGTACCCATGATACAATGTGGTTCATGATACAACATATTGCTGATAATGTACCCATGATGCAGTGTGGTTCATGATACAACATATTGCCGACAATGTACCCATGCTACAATGTGGTTCATGATACAACATATTGCCGACAATGTACCCATGCTACAATGTGGTTCATGATACAACATATTGCCGACAATGTACCCATGCTACAATGTGGTTCATGATACAACATATTGCTGACAATGTACCCTTGCTACAATGTGATGCATGATACAACATATTGCCGACAATGTACCCATGATACAATGTGGTTCATGATACAACATATTGCTGATAATGTACCCATGATGCAGTGTGGTTCATGATACAACATATTGCCGACAATGTACCCATGCTACAATGTGGTTCATGATACAACATATTGCCGACAATGTACCCATGCTACAATGTGGTTCATGATACAACATATTGCCGACAATGTACCCTTGCTACAATGTGGTTCATGATACAACATATTGCTGATAATGTACCCATGATGCAGTGTGGTTCATGCTACAATATATTGCCGACAATGTACCCATGATACAATGTGGTTCATGATACAACATATTGCCGACAATGTACCCATGCTACAATGTGGTTCATGATACAACATATTGCCGACAATGTACCCTTGCTACAATGTGGTTCATGATACAACATATTGCTGATAATGTACCCATGATGCAGTGTGGTTCATGCTACAATATATTGCCGACAATGTACCCATGATGCAATGTGGTTCATCTTATAATATATAGTAGTAACCGAACCCATGATACAATGTGGTTCTTGTCATAATGTATTGCCTATTGAAGACAATGTACCCATAATACCCTGTGGTTCATGTTGGAATATGTATACATTTTTTCTGTACACTTATTGTACTATTTTATCTCAAAATCATTTCAATGCTTATTTTATTTTAATACGAAAGGGAACTAAAAGTCACTGTAACAATGAATGGGACAGCGAAGTACGGCTCCTTTTTAACCACTGCACATCAAAGCAAATTTATCATTACGCAAAAAATAGTTGTTATTTTGTCTCGTATTTTTATATTGATTTTGTCTTTAAAAACAATTAAAAGGAAATCTGCCTCACAACCTTCATTTAATGACATGCTCTTGTCCTTCAGCTTCCACAAACTTTAATCCCCCAAACTGCGTTCATACCCCGATAATGTCATCAATCCCACGATTCATTCCCTAAATAACATATTGCATACCATACTGCACAGACGTCTATTTATGTTACCATCTTCCTTCTATGCAGTTGATGTGATAATATATTGTCCCCCAATTCACATGATAAACAAGCATGTTACAATATGGTTTATGTTAAGCTTGAATCTCCAGATACATATTAATTGCACAATGTGCGGTCATTATCTACATGTTAATACAGTAGCACATTGTGCGAGTTTATGTTCATTCAGTGGTGCAGACCCAGCAACATATTGTGTGATGTAATGTCCATTCTGTGATGCATGTTGTGTGAGGTTATGTCAATACAGTGGTGCATATTGTGTGAGGTTATGTCCATACAGTGGTGCATATTGTGTGAGGTTATATCCATACAGTGGTGCATATTGTGTGAGATTATGTCCATACAGTGGTGCATATTGTGTGAGGCTATGTCAATGCAGTGGTGCATATTGTGTGAGGCTATGTCCATGCAGTGGTGCATACTGTGTGAGGCTATGTCCATACAGTGGTGCATATTGTGTGAGGTATTGTCCATACAATGGTGCTTATTGTGTGAGGTATTGTCAATGCAGTGGTGCATATTGTAAGAGGTAATGTTCATACAGTGGTACATATTGTGTGAGGTATTGTCCATACAGTGGTGCATATTGTGTGAGGTAATGTCCATACAGTGGTGCATATTGTGTGAGATATTGTCCATACAGTGGTGCATATTGTGTGAGGTATTGTTCATATAGTGGTGCATATTGTGTGAGGTATTGTCCATACAGTGGTGCATATTGTGTAAGGTTATGTTCATATAGTGATGCATATTGTGTTAGGTTATGTTCATAGAGTGGTGCATATTGTGTGAGGTTATGTTCATACAGTGGTGCATAATTTATGAGGTTATGTTCATAGAGGGATGCATATTGAGTGAGGTTTTTATACAGAGGTGCATATTGTGTGAGGTTGTTCAT